>NW_027104662.1:224766-265292 GCF_000696795.3 Halyomorpha halys | reverse complement strand
TAACCGATTATTAAGAAAATCTAATATTAATGTGTATTAAATCCATCGTATTAAGTGAATAATATTTAATAAAGTTGTTTTAGAAGGAGTGACATTAAATGTAATTTGATTAAATCCAATCAATAATTTTCCGATAGAATCAAAAACAGGTTGGGATGAGATTATTTTATAACTTATTACTTGTTGAAAATAGGATTGAAAGATCCCTTATAAATTACAACTAAGACAAAAGATTTTGCTCTACCCCCGGGCCAACCCAAGAGATGCAATTATAAATCGTAATTGAGGTTGAGAAGTGCCGGCAGAGGTAAAAGGATGGAGGAGCAGGAAGGGGGGGGGGGTGTTTTATCAATAGGGCCAAGTTGCCGGGACTATAAACCCTCTTTATAATTAATTACAGGCCCAGTTCTGTCAGCCCCTCCTCTCTCTTCTTCCAATCTGTTACACTCTAATTACTCCCACTTTCTACAATAGTGTCATAAACAATAAATCTTAATAGCTTTTATTAATTTAAATCTTCTGTTAGTATTATTTAAGCATATAACTCGCTTGGTTATCGTAGGAAATCCCTTTAAATTTTTCTTGTGGGAGAGAGTACACAACAGTGCGATCTCTTGACCTATTTTTCAGCATTCACCAAATGATGTCCGAAATATAACTTGGCATTTCCTTCAGATGTTTTTTAGTTGTATCTAATAAAACTAATATTCCATAATTTACTAGTTTTTTTTTAATTACATATTTTAATCATAGAAACCTTGTAACTCCTTATTAATAAATCTTACAAGAGGAACAAATAAGTATGTTAAAAACTGTCTAAAGTGATATACATTTAGTTCTTATAGAATGTGTTTCATAGAATAAACCTACTTGTTGAACATACATAGTTGTACAACATCCAGATTGATGTACATAATGTTGGTTATGTACATTACTAAAGTACCAATGTTGCGTCCGGAATCCAACGCCTAATGGAATTTCCTAACGCTATAAATGTCAGGTTCTGCTTAATTGAGTGATCGTTAGATAAAAGATTGAAATTCTGTAATTGAATCTAACTATTATACAATATATATATATATATGTAATCAATAATAGTATATATGAAGGATTAGTAGTGTTAATAAAGTGAAATGAAACAAACAAAATTTTATAACAAATAAACAATAAAGAACATAAAATTAATTCATTATTATAAACTAAAGAAAACAAGAGGTCTTCTTAAACAAAAAAAATAAAATATTATGTGTTGGTTTTATCGTAATATTATAAAATTATAATAATATTATTTTTATCGGTTGATAATAAATTCATAACGGCTGCTTGATGATAGCTGTAGGAGAATCTTGGCCAAGTATTTCAATTTTAGATCGTAGTCCCCTCGTAAGCAGACTAAGTGCGATTCATAATACGACAAACGCTAGTAGTTGGTACGAGACCTCAAAGTCGACTAACTGTTTTAAACATATGACGCTGCAGATAGTGTTTTGTTATGAACAGAAGCGCTATTAATTCCTTATTACCGATGAATGGAGTTGCGAGGTTTTCATTGCCTACTATCGATATGTGTGTTGGGATTCGTAAGTTTATATATAAGGTTTTAATCGTAAAGAGGTTCTACAACTTATTTGAATTATTTAAAATTTATGAAATATATATATTTTTTTTCTTTTTTAAAGTTTAAAGTTACTTATCTCTTTGGTGTGGGTATGTAGCCCGTTGTGGTTATTCCATTTATGAACACGACTATGTCTGTCATCCCAAAGTTTTATAAAAGAAAAGTACAACTACTTTATGGTATTAAAAAAATTATATTTTTTTGAGATCGAATAAATCAACAGAAACGCCTTAATTCTGAAGCAGGCCTTCTGAGGTTATGACGTGAACATCCTGAACTCGGTCTTAACTGAAGTTTTGGAAGTGAACACATACATTAAGCGCGCAAAGAATTTTTAAGAACACAAAAGTTAATTTTTGTTATAAATTATTTGTAAGTTATGCAAATTATTACACAGTAGTTTATTAGTTGAATTGTTTACCTTATATATGGCTTTCTTCTGAAAATCACTGAATTAACTTTGATCATTTCTCCCTCCCCTTTTTGTTCAAGAGAAATTTATCCTTTGACATTGTTTCATTAAATAAAACTGTGGCTAGTATAAACTTGTTCCTTCTTAGGTGTTCTGCAGATTTCATGCTCTTCTTACGATCTTCTCGATAGCAATCAAATTCTATGTCTTATTTCTCCTCAAAGTATTCTTTATTCTATTCCATGTAATTATTAAGTCCATGGGCTCCTTGCCAAATATCTTAAAAACCTTGGTCACGCTTTTAAAAGTTTAATGTCCTTCCTAATTATAGTCCGATGCAAGCCACTGTGTATAAAGGGAAAGAGGGTGTTATTTTTTTCTTGTTAGATAGTTAGATTATAGCAACGTACGGCGCCTAAGGAAAAACCTCATTTATTTTTTCCTTGGCCAATTCAAATTTTTTTTATTGAAAATTAAAAACCAAAACATTATTATAATTTGTCTCCAAAACACTTTATATTTTCATAATATCGAAGAAAATTCTCTAGGAAACATCTAATCAAGAGCCATTTTAAAAACAAAAAGGTGGATAATGGCTTCGAGAACCATCATCAGATCACACATGACAGTGGTACCAAATCTAAAAAAAAATCAGGCTGATAGCTTAAAAGAAACGCTGTGAACAGAGGGTTTTTTATTCTACTTATCTTGAAATGTTAGACCTAAAATTTTGTGGAGCTTTTATTTTTTTTTCCTGGCCGATCACAAATTTCATTTTTGAAAATAAGCCTAAGTTAGATTTCGTTGACGTTATTGTATCAAAAAGATAAATAAATAAGGTATACTATGTTTATGTTGGATAGTTGGTGCCGAAAAAGGTTCATTAAATAGGATATTGATTATTAATATTGTACCCTGGTAAAAGAAGGCCCACTATCATTTTTTTACGTTTTGAGGATAAGCTATATTAGTGTACATTGGCCGTTTTTTATTTTATTGTAGATTTGACATTAAAAAATCTACAACTTGAAATCTAGTAACATTAGGTTTCTGGTTAGGCCATTGGCTTTAATTTGAATTATTACTCACACGTTTTCGAATTAACAAATAGCACTAACTCAAAATTGGTAAATTGGTCCTTCTTTTACAGAATAATTTACGTCTATCGATTACTTAATAATGACACAACGAGTAGTTACTTATGGAAATGTTTATCAATACTTTATTTACATGATTATCTCTTACAGAAATTGCTTTGTTTCTAAAAAAACATTTTTCGTTTTTATTAACTTGATTATTTACTCGAAGTGATAGTTTTGTTTCTGGAAATGTTAGTGTTTTTTAAGGTAGAGACAGGGATGGTGGCTGTTACAAAAAGACATCTGCCACCCCTCAACCCTACCAGCCTTCACTTCTTTCTCATGACCTTAACACGTCACGTGTTCGCTCTGTGTTTTTTTTTTTTTTGCTTCCATCTCGACTTTTTTGTTAATGGAACTCTATTGTTTTATATTATCTTTTTCAGAATCAACCTAAGACTATTTATTTTATCAGTATTTTTCTATCAGTGTATGAATTCTTGTGTTGTTTTTTTCATACCCTTCACTAAGAATAGTAACATTATTTTATATGAAATTTATTATGGATACTTTAGTGCTCTTCTCTTGCAATATTTTCCCTTTGATTGCCTTGTGGCATTATAAGGTGTGGGAGTGAGTCCAGCCATGGCTGCGCCATGAAATTGGTGGATCTGTATTAATATGTATGAAGTCGAAATTAAACAAACATATACATGGGTATTGCTACAAACATTTGTTGTGGTAGAGCGACAAAATATTAAATTCTCCAACAATTTTGAAGATATTTCGCTGCAATATTATAAAATTTTAATTTCCACTTTCAACTCTTTCGGTTTGCAAATGTTTACTCCTGATAATATTTTTATTTTATCTAAATACAATATCATTTTATATAAATACGGTATATCTTTAAAATCCCAATTTTTTAATCTCATAGGTATTGTTTTTAATTTTGTAGCTTCTTTAATGAAATATTCAACCACAATTTTCGCTGTAGGTTTTAAAATCTCGAATTTCCATAGTCTTTCAAATTATTGACAGAATGGCATGACTTAATACTCTTTCCACAGCGAAAGCTCTAGGTGTATTGTTGAAAAAGTACTCTCCTGCTGTCTTATGGGATTTTAGATAATTTTTTCACACGTTATTAGCTTTTAGCAAAAACAATTTAAAAAAAAATTAATTATATTTCTTGTAAACAATTCATTATTGATATTTAATCTCTAATTGAAATATTTCTCTCTCATAATCTTATTACCATTCTTTTATGCATGGATATATTTATATCAATGCAATATTTATTAATTACAATTTATTGCAAAATGAATTAAATAAAATTATGTGTTCCTCCTCATTAGTCGTTAAAATATTTAAAAAAAATTAAAATATAGTGATAATTATACTTGTTTTTTTCTGTTCTTTTAAAATTAATCAATATTCCAAAATTCAGAAGAAGATATCGTCAGGTTGAAGGTAAAAGTGAACAAGTGACATTTCATCTCCAATACGATAATAGATTTATTAAATTTTCTTTTAAAAACTTACTTAAACAAAGAGAAATAATGTGGATTGAAAATGTATTATGCTGACGTTCTGTGTTTAAGTATTTATACTTCCAAATCCCTCTCATCACACGGAACATTTATTGGTAAATAAATGAAAATAACAAAAAAAAATCTGAATTATGCAAATGTGATAATCTATTCATTTCGTTAAGGTTGTTTTGTTTTTTTCAAATTATAGCTAAAAATAAAACGTATAAGTATCAATTTCCAATCTATGTATTGCTCTAAAGTGGAACAAATAAAATTTGCACTCTTGATCAACGAATTGCATAGTCAGTATAACAATATATAAGAGACGTAGTTATATGCTATCAAGGTTTTGCCTACTTCAAGCTCCTGCCAGTAATAGAGATTAAAATGTAGATATTGTTGTCTGAATTTACATTGCAACTTGCAATATACATAAAGAGAGTTTATAAAAATAAAAAATATATAGCTTTTATGAGTAATTTCGCAAATCTCAGTTAATACTTGATTAAATTTTTTTTTATAATACCTTCACCAAAATATATCTTATTTTGTTTATATTTTTTTTTCGTAAGATCCTTATAATTCAAAATGTTTGTGCTATTTTTAAAGACTTAAGTAAAAAATCCGGTGCACACATCCGTTTACCACCCTACTTACTCCCCAAGTTTTGAATAGATTGGTGGGCTCGTGTTCAAATTATGGGTATTATTTGTGATTTTCGAAAAAAAAATCTTTTCAAAACGATAAGAGGGAAAAATGAACAAAACATATTTAATTTTCTATTAAATATGCTATGAAAATACATATTTAGGGTCCTTGAGATGGAAATAACGAATATTAAAGTTTTTCCTGCCAAGAATACTACAATAGAGGTATTCATGATGTGTTAAATGTAAAATATTTTACCATGTTAAATGTTATAAGTATAGGATTGTGAGCAACCATATTTAAAGTCATGTTAAATGTTAAATACATAAGAGCTCCTAGCAGATTTTCTGAGCAACTTGTTTTATAACCTTTCCTTCCAAAAGTTCATGTTTACTTCTAAGTTTTGATTAAAGTAAGTTATTACAACATGCCTAAAGTGGAAGTTGTGTGAACGATTGCCTTGTTGATCTTCTAACTTGGTGAGGAAGAGAATCAAGATGAGCCAACTGTCATTACTTTATTATTATTATTGTCATCCATTGCTTTATTAGTTTTAAAAACATCCAAAACAATACGAACACAAACTAGGAGCAAGTGACCTAACACAACAACAAACAAAATAGAGTGCAGCTCAGCTGGTTTGCTACGTGACGACATTCTCCATTTAACAGACATAATAACAAAGTCTCAACCATGTTAAACGTTATATCGTTTTAACATGGTAAGAGAAGGAAATATTTCTCCATTTAACATGAGTTTTTCCATTTAACACGCTTTAACATGTTATACTTAAAGATCATGAATACCCCTAGTGTAACAAAATATAATGAAGTGGTAAAGCACTTGCAATCTGGAAATATTGTGTGGTCTCGGCTTTTCTTGTTCGAATCGAATGGGTCAATTATTCCTCTTTTCTCCTTTATTTATTCATAAAATTCTCTAATATTTTGTATTTATTCATTGTTTATTATTGCTAACAATGACAACTGTTAATTTTTTCATATTAACAAAATTAAAGGTACTTTAGAGTAAGATTTTTTGAAAACTCAGCATTTAAGTCCAATTAAAATATTTCAAAGGAGATAAAGCCTATCTGATATTAAAGACCAGTTAATTTCTTATTGCGTCTCTGAGTTTAATCAAAATCGAAAAAAAAAAATTCTATAATGTGGCACTTCCGTCAGGTGGATTTTAGCGAAAAAGTTGCTGTCACATCCCAGGCATTGTAATTTCGATTTCTCACGACTTTTCGTTTTTAAGCGAGGCTGACCGCTGACAAAGACCATTTTGCGAAACTTGGTTATTTGGACCCAGGAGGCCTCAAAATGTACATTTTGAAACCTGGAATTCCAAATTTTGGGCGATCACAATACTTTCCCTTAGCGTATGTTTCATTTAATAGGTAAGTGAAAGTAATCAATAGATAACATGTACTTACTACATGTCTTAATAAATATTTTTTAATATTGTTACAAACAAATTTATTTAAGAGGGCAAAGCATTTTATTTAAGACAGATTAAAGTGATAGCTAGATCTCATAGACACTTGGTGAACAGATCTACTCCAAAAGATTTCCATCACCTGTATTCCTGCCTTCCTTACAGCCTTTTCTAATGTTAAAGATAAGGCAAGCCAGGCCAGGTTATCCTTCCTCGCAGTACTTTCTGTAGTGAACCGTCTAGACAAAATTCCAGGAACGTTTACACAGCAAATATTTTTCTTTATAGACCTTCTCTCTAGATTTACTAGTTTAAGAAAAATTTTCATGTCTAACATCGCTATATTGCCTTCTTGCGAGATATGGATCATATTTTTGTCTTCTCCAGTGTGATCCGGGCGGTGAATATGGGTTGATATTCCTCTTCAGAGCCCAGCTAGTTATCTTCTTATTTCCTTTTCAGTAAGAGGTAGCAGTGTCCTGTATAAGATGATGAACAAGATCATTTATATACATAGAAGTAGAGATATACCCTGTTCATGGCAGCTGTCTAATGGACCTTTTTTAGGTATTTGGTAGATAATAATTTTATTCCGGTCTGCTGGTTGTCCCTATTTCAATCAGTAACTCCTGTAATAATGTACTCAACGCACTACCACCATGTTTTTGGGCTAACAGGAACCTCAAGGAACCCATTAAGATGAAATTTTGAGTATTTTAATTTATTAAATTTCCTTTTTCTTCATCTTTTGGTGCTATGAAGTCTTCATTCGCTAGTTACTGTTTGTAGGTACTGTGTACTGTGTATATTCATATTGAGAAGGTAGCTAAAAAATTGACACATCTGTCCTTGATCTGCTGATTAGTTATTGGCTTTCCTCTTCTCTTTTAGACTGTCAAGCTCAAAGGGGCTGCATCCCTTGTTGACCCTTAAACTCTTATATGATCTTTGGTCTTCCCTCTCAACTCTCCTATAAAATAACACCTTTTTTAAAAAAAAAAAAAACAATTCACAATAACCTTATTATTTTTTTTATAGTATGTTTTCTTTCAATTGAATGAAAAGTATGGAGTAAAGAATAAATTATATCCGATTTGACAACTCATGTTTTTAAAATATTTTTATTATGTCTATGATATTTTTTTTTCTTCGTGACCAATTAATGAATATCTACTATTAATAATGTATTATATTAAAATGCTGTATATTTCATTACAAGTATTTAATTCCATCAGAAAATAACAAGAACATCACTGATGCTTAATATGTATATTTTTTTATCATGTGTATTAAAAATTTAAATATTGAACAGAAATATCAAAGTGAGCTCTTACTAGAAAAATATAACGAATTAATATTGTTTTTCTCAAGGAAGATTCATAATAATGGCGAACAAAAATAAGTAGCCAACAATTTTGACCGAATTTCCCAACTTATCGGAGGAGTAGAAGGTATTCCCTGTATTAATTTATCCTTTTCTTAAACATTTTAGGAAAACTGATCTCTCTAAATAGTGTTTCTAACCAATTTAGAAATTTAAATATAATTTAGAAACTTACTAATAGGGTTATTTTGTTCTATAATTAATAAATATTTCTTTCAGTACATAACTAAAGAATGTAGTAGCAAAGTAATATATTAATAGAAAATTGGTAGACAAATTGCATAAATAAAATCATGAGTAGCCAGCTAAGAATTCTTAGATGATTGAAATACAATTATAAAATGACCGAGTTTATGGAGCTTTTGTTTTTATATTTTTAGTTATTTACAGTAAATAGAAAGTAAAGGATGTTTATTAAATTAATCTGTTTAAAAAGCACAAATTCATTTGCGTTGATCATTTTCATCCTATTTGTAGTCACTACATTAACTTCATATGATCAAAATTTTTATTCTAATGCCATTTTTGTGTTAGTGCTATATATATAAATAAATTGTGAATCTTGTTAATTTATGAGTATCGTGGTATATGAATAGATGCAAAATATAATTCAATAATAAATTACAATGTGATAACTGAATGGTTTAGGGCTTGAATATGATAAGCCACAATTTTGAAGGGAATTATAATTTTGTGTGAAATTCTATTTTGTTTTTCTAAATAACTGTATATTGTGTTAGTTTGTCTTAAACCACATTTCAATTTCAGCATATTTTCCTATAAAATTATGGAATATAAAACATCTAATAAGGATAACAGAATTTTTCAAAATTGCTCCATTGAACAATGCCATGTGGCTTATCTTATGGTATAAAATATTGCACAGATACTAAAAAATGTCTTAACACCTGGGTTACTGAACATATTTTCTCACTGATCTATTGTTAGAAGAAAGAATTTTAAATTTAATTCTTCAATTTTTATTTTAGATGCAAGTTTGTTTTTCTCCCAATGTTATTAATTTTTTATCTTTTCAATAAAGTATGTTACTGTTTATTGATTTAATTATAGTTTACTTTCAAAAGTAAGCCACATCATTGGAAACAAATTTTTAATGGATACACTTATAATAAAAATATAAAGCCACATACTCTCTCAAAATTGTCTAGTTTTGCATCATGAGTATGTTAACTTTAAATTTACTGTTAAATTTAAATAAATGAGTATGCATCATAAATAGTTAACTAATTAACTTATTACTAGTGACTTTGTTGTCTGTTAAATATGATATTGGTCTTTTTAATACATGCAAATGTTTAACTGTAAACTATTGCATTTATGTTTTTACATAACATAGTAAACTATGATTAATGTCTCATTTTTCTATAAATATCTCATATTTAAAGAAAACTTTTTTATTCATGAACTAAAAAAAATCCTTTATTTAATGAGACTTAATTCTACATTAAAATACCGTAAATGCCTGTGTGATTAATATTGTTCGATAGTTACATGTGAATAGACTACGTATTGATAGCAATCCAATGATAGTTCTTTGTTGTAAAGATAGTTGTAGAATATTGGGTATCTGTTTACAGCATGAATCTGTAACATATGAAATTTCAAAAAAATTAGGCTAATTCTATTTTTGCTATAGTTATAGATTATTTTGTTTGGATACTTGAAGACTTTTATGATTAAAGGTGCCTCTAGCTCCATTTCATGTATTAATATAGGTCTAAATAGATTGGTCAATGTAAATAAGTGTTAAAATAATTAGTTAATCGAATCCCAGTCTTTAGTTCATATGAAATCTTATGCGATGGATCTTTTTCCTATTGGAAAAAGTTTGTTTACAAAACTGAAAGTTTAGGTTGTCTGTACGTTGATAATTATGGCATGCCTCCCAATATTGAATTTTTATAACCCAGGGCTTGAAATGTCACTTATACTAGTAATTTTTGGTCTTTGTAGAATCACTTGTATAATTAAATTAATAAATTGTCAAATAAAGGAGTGGTTATTGTTCTTTTAACTTTCACTTCATTTTTTTTTTTTAATCCTCTATATTTAGCCTGCAGTTCATTTAAATATGTCTCATTTTGTGGCTGATAAAAGATTAAAGTATTACTTAGGTAATTTTTGTTGTATGGTCGTTTTAGTGCCTATAAGTTATATTTTAAATTTTGGTGTCATTACATGAGTAATACATTAATATTTTACTTGGTTATGGCCTGCTTTAAATCATTATTAGCTCGATTCCAACTTGATTCTTTCTAAGATTAATGGAAAATGGTTTAACACCCATTAGGGTGGGATGATTTCCTAAGGAAGTCTTGGAATTGGAAGACAGAAGTGATATTTCTGGAAATGAAATCATGTATTAAAATTTTATTAATAGTGACCTTGCTTCCCCTCTTATAGCTTAAGGCAGAAAATATTTGTTCCAGAATAATAATAATAATAATGAGAATAGAACACCCATTCTTAATTCAATTCTAGTAAGATTTTTTTTTATATTGTAACAGAAGAGTATGAGATAACAGATGTTCACTTAATCAGACTGGCACTGCCGGGATTGTTAAACTCTTTTAAGTACCTATTCTCCTATTACAATATAAAAATATCCCTGCTAGAATTGACCAGCATTGACACCACTTCTGTTTCATCTCACATCACGAAATCAATTAATTCACATATGGTTTTTGTTTTTCTTCAATTGTCAAACATCGGTAAAAATGTTTTTCTTCAAAATAAAATTAGAAAAAATAAAGTATTTTAATGGAAGATTATTGATTGACCGTGTGTAAAGATGAAAGGAATATGGTCCGGGTGCGGTCAAAAAAACTCAAATAGTAGAATTATACTATTTTATTGAGCCAACGTTTCAAAAAAATTTTTTGACTGCCGTCAAAACAGCCCTGACGAAGCCCTGCAACGTGGGACGAAACGTTGGCTCAATAAAATAGTATAATTCTACTATTTGAGTTTTTTAAAAGTATTTTAAGATACTTGAACTAATTATGGAGCACAGCAGGGCTCTAGGAATGTGAAACTTAGGTGATTGGAATATTATGTGATGATCTGCACTTTGGGGTCTGTCATGCAAATGTTTTAGTATGGAAGTTAGCACTAATTTATCTCTCTGGGGCACTTTTGCCTACCCCTACTGAGCTTTTCACTCTAAAAAAAATATTACACTTTATTTTTACAAAAAACTTGATGTGATGGAATATTAAAAATATTTTTCATGGTTTCAGTAGGTTAAAATCTATGAGAGAAAGTAAAAAGAAATTAGTGCGTCTTTGGTCCATAGTGTTAATAATAAAATTATTTGTGGTGATTTTTTTTTTAATTACTGTTTATTTTTTGTAAACCATATTGCAAAAAAAACTGTGAAAATAGTGTAAAGATTTGACATGATTTCTTATATGAAATTCAAATTATGAAAAATTATGAGGTAAATATAATTGTATGAATTATAATACATATGGATGAAGATTGTTATTATGGTGGTTTATTATTGTTGTAGGTTTAAAGTACATGAATATGGGACAGTGGTTCCGAATCGTTGTACTATAATATGATAATTTAATATAAATTACACTCAATTGAAAGTTTATTAACCTCAAAAAATTTTTATGAATTGAGTTACCAGACTTCCTAAAGATAAAATCCAGAAAAAAAACTGTATGTGGTGTGGAAAATAGAGTTTTTTTTTTTTATTTAGCCCACTTTAAAGCATATAATTTAGCAAAAATAGCCCATGCAGCATTTTTTTTTTCTTTTTTTTGCCGGCATGTGTAATTGAGGCTGCTTAGTGGATATTTTATTCTCATCTAATTTGAACTTTTACCTTCTTGATAATTCCTTCACATTCTTTTTTATAGTTAGTTCTTTGTTGCTGATTTACAATACTTTATGATGCATAACTTTGGCAATACATTCCCTTACAATATTTTCATTTATATGTTAAGTAGAAAACTTATTACTATACTTTCATGATTCCATGGTTGTTCTGAGAACTGTCAAAAATTCATGTCATTACAACGATGGAAATCAAAAATACATTTATTTTTTTCTCATTATTTGCCTCTATTCTCCTATAAGTATTTATCAAATTCTTTTATATTTATCCACTGTCCCTCACTTCGAACAATGATAAATTGTTAATTCCATAAAATAAAAAATATTAAAGGTACTTTAGAGGAAAATTCGGTATGTAAACTGTGTTAGACCACTTCAGCCAGGGTAATAAGTAGGAAAAGTTTAATCGAAATGGTTGGAGCCATTTTGGAGAAAGTAGTAAAATGGGTGATAAGAAGGGACAATTTATATAACGAAAAAGACACCCCTCACATGTACTTATTTTACATAACGAATTTCATTTTTATACAACTTTCCATTTCTGAGCTAGACTTTCAACATACATACACTCACACCATTTTTCAAAACTTGGTTAACAAAGGGAGGCAAAGCCTGTATTTCGGTTGAATAACCAAATTTAAAAAAAAATATACAATTGCAATTCTTTTCCTTACTATTTACTTCATGTATATAGTAAGTGACAGTACAAATTAAAAGAATTTTCTTGGAATTGATAGAGTCCAATATTCACTAACATTTTGTAAGAAATTAATCACATAAATTACATATCATGATTTAATTCTAATAATAAATTTTTTATATTTAATATTAACCATTTTAAGTCTTTGTAATTTAAAATTATGTTAAAAGTTTTAAAATTCTGTTCTCTGAGGTTTTATATTTATGATATTGTCTCTAATAAAGAATACACAATCATTTTTCTTGATTGCATATTATACAAATTTTCCATTATGAGATTTAAAATAATTATAAAAAATACCCTTATCTAGAGCATTTTAAATTTATTACAATAATATATTTACTCCTTAAAAATGTAATCATCTCTTGTTAGTTAACCAAATGTAGTTTAAGAGAAAACCGCTAGATGCCGTAGGCAGGCTGATAGAGGTGAAGTTAGGCCTTGTTCGATATAATTCCAGGTCAGGCTGTTTTTGCCTACAAGTTAGTTCGTCAATCCTGGGATAAGTTGCCTTATTAGTATATATCTTCTAATAAAAACTTCATTTAAAACTAAAAATATGTTAACTAAATATAGCTTCTTATGTTCAAGTATATCATCTTAAACTAAACGCTGCATCTTATCATTTATTATTTAAAATAATTATTTGTTGTGTATGTGAATAACAAATGTCTGATATGTTCACTCACACATATTTCCCTAACACTTTCGGTGCCTTGTTGTTTACTCATTCTTAGCTAATATTGGCCCGATTAAGGTTTTTCAGTTATCTATGTAAGCAATTTCAAATTAGCATCGGAATATTCCAGGCAATAACTTGTCTTGCATTTTTCCAAAATTAATGTAATGTTAATAGTCTATATGGGAAACTCATATAAAATATAAATGGGTTTATGAGGGAATCTTCCCAAATAATTCACTAAGTCCATTATAATTTGTGTTTGCTAATAATTGTTCGATTTATATGTTTTGTTTTTTTAAGAATATAATTACCTTTCCAATGATCCTTACGTAATGTATCATAAAATTTTCTTTTCTTCATTACAAAATAATCTAAATATCTAAAAAATCTGTTCTGTATACGAAAGGATAAAGGTCTTTATCGAAAAAACGTTAGGTAAGTTTCATCATAATCTTTGTAGACATTTGGAATTTTTATAAATGGTCGATATGTGAGCTGATGAAACATTGAAAAGAATTGAACCAAACCGCAGCCACATGAAAAAGAAATGGCGAATATTCCTGACGAGTTTCGAAGATCTTCCTGAGATGACCTGTCACTAAAGACAGGGACCAAATTTTAAGAAGAAAAAATTCGCCCTCTAGTCACGAGAAAAATCTTCACCAACAGCGACAGGCGATTTTTTTGGATTCTATACATCGACTCTATTCGATTTTTCGATTCTAAACTTCTTGCAACGTAGAATCTGATATTTTAATTGGAAGGGAGGTTAATTTTTTTTTCCAAGCCGACAACTAAGGTTCATTATTGAAAATCGTAAACCAAAATACAGTTTTAAAGATTAGGTTCATGGGTTTAATTAACAGCTTTCGTATTAATATTTTTATCGTCCTATTAATAAGAGTTATTTTTTGATGTTTGAATATGTACACATATATGTATTTTAATTCCAATTGAATTCTGATTTTAATTTAGTTACTGTACCCTTCTAGCATTTACAAATTAATAACTCTCTTCAAAACATTCGCATAATTATTCATTTTTCATGTTACAAAAAAAATTTTGTTATTTCTTACTAAATTGTGATTAACATCCCCATCCTTTCTAATTACGTGGTGGGCTGAGAGAATAGCCATGTACAGAGTATGCCCATAAGTCACTTTCTTATTTATAAATTTTAAAAATCTTTTATTTTTTAGAAAATTACGTAATTAATTCAAATAAAGCTAGTTATCAAAAGTGTTGTTCGTTGGAAAAAATTTCGTCCTTGGAAAACTGATGATTTTCTTCATTTATTTTATTTTAGTCTATTACATAAAGAAAAACTATATTACAAATATATTTTATTAAACTATGATCTAAATCTCACCAGTGAATATATTTTTATGTTAATACTATGGCATTGGCAGAATCAGAGTGTATAACATGATCGTTCAGTAAATAATTTCGGAATTAGTGACTTGGGTGAAACAAACTGCTAGATTAGATTTTTATCTATATAACATAAATTTTAACATTTTTTTTTCTAGCAGTTCTTAGTTAATATTTAAAAATATATATAGCTCCCTTCCACTAACACTCAGGTTTCACACAAATAACAGATTTATACTTTGTAATTTATTTATATTTATATACAATTATTGTATATAAATTGTATATCGAAATTATTTATTTATTGGTCTGGAAGAGGTTTTCGACGGCCTTCCTGACGCTCTTCAGAATTGAAGGTTTTTCCATTCAAAAACCCTCCCTTTCAGAGGTTAAAAAACAAAACAAAAAAAAAACTGTTTAACGTAACGTATAAATACGTTAGCATGCGTAAGTGATAGTAGTGGATTGCACTAAAATTAATAGTAGACCATTTCATCTCCAATCACCAAATTTCCTCCAAATTTTGGTCAAATCGGACTACCCCTTATCGAAATATATGTGACCTGAGGAAAATGATGTTACATTACTTTAATTTACGAATACGTAAAATACTATTGTGATTGAATAGGTTTTCATGTTAACGATATTCTCCAAGTTCATTTTGGTCAATTGTTGGGCAGTTTTGAAACAATCATAGGCACGAGTCTACCCTTTTTCGTACCGTGTATATTTCCACTATTAATATATATTCTACACCTTGTGTTAGGCTCTCTGCTACCGGGGTGGTTTATATTACGTATAATTGCTGATTACATTTGTATATAGATCTACTTATATGCTTATTGATAAAATTCATCTATAAATGTGTTTTCATTATAAACATTTTGGATGTGTGTATATATATTTTATACTATAAAGCGGTCGACTGAAATATAATTTATTTATTATTGTAAGTGTATTAATCTTAATCGTTAAGTGTTCATTTTTGTTAAACTTGACTTTTTTCTTTCAGAAAAATATTTTTCAAATTCAATCCTTTGATATCAGTTCATAGTAATGGGTTGTAAACGTAAGGACCAACTTATATTTTCATGGAGAATTATCGATGCTAAGAAACAATTGAAATTAAATAATTTGAATTTTTTAGGAACTTGCAAATTTTAAAGCTATGTGAGATACGCTCGATATTTTGAAAAATTCGAGCGTATCTTACATCGACTTCCAGTTCCTTTCGCTTCGACTTCGATTCTTTCTCGTTTCTATTTCATCTCGCTTCGTGTGCAAATGTTCTGTGTGAGATTGTTCGATTAAGAAGCACATGAAGAATCTCTCTCGCTTTGGTTTCAACTCATCCCGTGTGCTGGTCCCAACTTTAATCATATTGCAGTTGGGAAAGGGAGGAATTGCTTCGACTTCGATTACATCTCGTGCCGTGTGAGGAAGTCCTATGTGAGATTGTTTGACTAAGGCGCTCATGAAGAATCTCTCGCGCTTTGGTTTCATCTCGACACGTGTGCTGATCGTAACTTAAATCCTATTGAAGTAGTGCAAGGGGAAATCGCTTCGACTTCGAGTCTCTCACTTCAATTTCATCTCGTGGCCGAAGGGCCTTAATTTTTTAATGTTTTGTTACAATATTTATTAAATTTATTTTTTTAAATTAATGGCAGATATTGTTTTAACTTTTTGGCTTATGTACGAATTATTTGCCGTTTCATATACATTTTTCGAAGTTGTTAAAACATTTTTTTTTTGTTTAGATTCCTTTTTAATGTGATAAATATTTTTAAAGCAAATTGTACATCATTATTTCTTTTTTCAGGTAAGACAGTAATCATTTTTACACCATGGTTTTAAGGTAAGCTTAATTTACAAATTTTAATATGTTCTGTTGCAATACTAATCTGTAGGACTTTTCAATTTCATAGTTACAAAATTCTTGTTATAAATAAGAAGCTTTGCATTTCTGCTTTCAATATTATTAAATTTCATCACCCTAAAAAGAAATATCCTATAGTAGTTTTTCTATGGCAGAAATGCCTCCCTTGGCGTATTAAAAAAAAATAAATAAATAAAAAATAATGGTTTTTCTATAGACATATAAATTTGCAGTTGTGCTTCAACTTGAGTGAATTATTTTCAAAGTTTTGAAAACATGTACTATTTGTCAGAAGTATTGTTAGATATCGATTTTTCTCAAAATTTTATCTTTTAGGTAATCCTTATATTTTTAGATTGAATATTTGTTGATTCAAGATGGCTATGGGGTAGGTTTTTCTCGAATATGCGCTTGGCTTAGAAATGCTTAGTAGCGTGTGCTGATTATCTTGGAACGTAACATTGATGTGGTAGTCAAAGAGCCACATGGCAATTTAGCAGGAAATATATATATTTTTGTTTCATAAAACTTTTTTTTGTATCCTCTAACACACAATAACATATTGTTGTTCGGCAACCTTTGTTTGTCGAAAATAGAAATAATCTGGAGCGGTGTGTGTATTTTACAACTCTTACTCTCTAACTTACTTACGTCAACAGGTTTTGTGTAGATTAATGGGCTCGTGTTGAAGTTATCGCCATTTTTGTGGTTTTCGAAAAAAAATCTTTAGATCAGAGTTGGCGAAAATTGTGAATACATTTTTTGTTATTTTTCTATTGCTATAAAAATTCGTATTTTAGTCTTTCTCGAGGTGAGAATATAGAATATAATTTTTGTTACTACCTAGAATACAACAGTTTAATTAAAGAGAACGAAACCATTAAGCAATCGGGAAAGATCGTTCGGTTTCGGCATTTCCTATTTTTTTGGTTTAATTTCACTCATCTGAAATAGTTTTTTTGTTATAATAAAAATTATTGGCATAATTTTTTAGAAAATAACATGTTGATAAAATGTGGATATAATTATTACTTAGTTTTCTAATGCAGTCCTATATCCCTTGTTGTGTTATTGCTTTAATTTAATTTTCACTGAAATAAATGATATATTTATTAATGAGGAACAAGAGGGACAATAAATGATAGATGTAATTACGGAGCATAATCTTGAACATTGCACATGTTGACTGGAATAAAATAACATATGAATTAATTTCCAACAATAATTTATGATTAATCGAACCTTCTATGATTAAATGATGAACTACAATCCATTACAGGTACATTCATAATGGTTCTCTGAGCTTAATAATCATATATCAAAGGACAATTGCCTAGTGAATCAAGAATTGTGACGGAACAAATATAATACATACCCGTGGCTTAAATATATATATGTTTACGATATAACTGATATCCTTTGATCCTTGATCGCCAAAGGGGCATTTTAATGTAGGTATCAGTATCCGCTGTGTGGGCGGAGCATTGTAGCCGTATTAAACAGTCTTATACCGCTCTTCTTGAGGTCATCTATAGTAAGAGATGATTTCATTGCTTGCTCGAGAACTGGAAGCGTAAATATTAATTCATTAGCTTTAGCTGCTATCTCTGCCTCCTTGTATTCCAAGCGACCATGGGTGCTGAGGCAACAAATAAGATCTGACTCAGTACCGAGCTTAGAGGTTCAGCGCAGGTGGTGTGTACTAGAGTCGAGTAGTCCTAGCCGACTCGTAGGACGAATAGTCTCTTTAACTGAGACAGCTTTCAGTCAGTCGGTATAGAGTAGTTGGGAACTTGAATTGCTCTAGTCAATGAAGTAATAGTGGGTGGGATACACTTTCGAAAGCTGGACTGTATTCCAGTGGGATGAAGGCAGTAGCTCCTCCTCCAGCTGTACACCTGTAATTTAGCCATGTAATGGTCACAATCGATACCTCTTTGGAATCCAGTTTGTTCTGATGTGATATTTTTCTCCTCGTTGCAGTAGTGCTTCAGATGATGATGATAGAATAGCTGCTCTAATACTTTGCTGATGTACAAGACGAGGCTGATCAGGCGATAGTGCTCAGTCGAGTCACTTTTCTTGCCCGGCTTGAGTAGCGGCACTACGATTGCTGGATTCCAAGCAGTGTGAAAGTACGTAATCCGCTGGC
This sequence comes from Halyomorpha halys, assembly GCF_000696795.3. Lineage (NCBI taxonomy): Eukaryota > Metazoa > Arthropoda > Insecta > Hemiptera > Pentatomidae > Halyomorpha > Halyomorpha halys. The sequence goes on along the minus strand of NW_027104662.1, from coordinate 246,525 downwards.
AAGTGTTGAAGATATTCCACAGGAATGCCTTTCAGGGGAACATCTTTAGCAGTACGTACGGTATTCCTTCCTCTCTGGACCCCTTGTCTCCTTTAATGCTCCGCCGTACCAACTCAAGCAGCCTCATGGTTGAGAAGACAGGCTTATCGATGGGACTCGGTGGTCGTCCAGGTAGTGGAGGGCGGGGCAGTAACTAACAATTATACGCTGCATAGCTTGTAGCCAGGAGTTCAATCTATGCACAGCTCTTCGCTTCTTGAGAAACGTCCTCTATAACCTCCAGAACTGACGATAATCTTCGTGAATCCTCCCCAGCAAGTCTTGCCATATCGATCCAGTCTCACTTGAGATTGGCTATCTATCTGGTCATCGCATTGATGGCCTATTTCAAACCGTAATCAGTCGATCAGTGCGAGGATATGCTTGTGCGGCTTTGTTACCAATGATTCCCTATGCTTAATTTTAATTTAAGCATTTATGTTTAATGGCCCTTAATGATATATGTAGGGACTGAGTAATAATTGTGATATTTATTAAACGCCTCTATTTACAATGTAAGAGAATTATTATGTCCAGTGGATTGTTTTCCATTAAAGATAAATGAAGAAATAATGAACCAAAGCTAAATTTTGAAGGCAATGGGAGTGTAATAATCCAATGATTTTTTTTTCTAAATGATAATGGTCAACCGTAGATTGACTGACTGTTTCTTTTTGAGTTAGATTTTATACCCAATATCTGTTCAGTCAAAAATTAATTGAAAAATATAATTTTCCTAAAAGAAAGATGCTTTAGTTGTATTTTCCCTAAAGTTACTTAGCACTGCTAACTAAGCCAGCAGAAATATTATAATGTTATTTTAGAATTTACGGTTGCTGTAATTATCATCATATCATGTGTAGTCATGTGTATTGTTCTAGAAGTGTAAGTGGTGGAACTGATAGTGGTAGGAAGGAATGGTTTGAAAAGTAATATTATTGGTTTTTTTTTTTACAAACTCCTGACGGTTATGTATAATTTACAGACCTTTTTTTTAACACAGTAGGGGTATCAAGTTTCTGCCTAGAAATAAATACAAACTATCCTTGGTGAAAATCCAACCCACACAGCTTTGAATCATGAGCTCATAGACTCTTGCACTAAAATGGTTACCCGGAAAACTTTCATTTAATTTTTTTTTTTTTTAGAAATAAAATGTAAATGATCTTTGTTTTATTTATTTACTTAAAAATATAATAACTAAATGTATTATCACAACTATCTTCATTATTCTAAAAACAAGTTGAACAACCGGTACTCTAATATATATTTATAAAAACAATACTGCGTTTTTGGCACAGCTATCTGTAATGAATGATTGCAACATGATATTCTGTACTGAGTAGCAGGGACCAAACGAGCCTGGAGCTGACACATTTTCAATTACAGCTTTAATGAGGTGGCCAACATCTTCAGGTGAATCTACATGTCATTATGAGCATGCAGAGAAATTATTAATTAGTTATTTTTTTTTTATCTTTTCTATACAACAAAACTTTACTGTAGGATTCTGTACAGTAATCGATGTATTACATTACACAAATACAGAAATCGGTTACTAAAACGTCCCTTGTCCCATATCAAACTATATTTATGACTGAGTTTGCGGGTACAGTATAATATCTCTGTCCTGTGTTCATTTTTATTTTATACCTTTAAGTATGGCCGATACAGAAACATTCTTCGTGTTCATTTCTTAAGTATACCAATAGAATATAGATTTAAGTTTTATTAATTTTAACAATGATTTAAAAAATTGGTGTTGATAAATCAAAGGTTAAATAAATAAATATTTTTTTTGAGAGATGGATAATGATGACATTTGAAGGGGACCCACACTAGTATTTAGTTAAATATTGAATTTTCCTTAATTATGACCAAAGCAGGCCATCTATTTATTAATCTACTATTTCTGTAGGGGTCTTTCCTTATAGAAAATGCCCTGCTTATTCTCAAAAGATAAATAACTTCGCATTTTGTAGTTACAAATAAAGAGGGTAAGGTTGGGAAATAAGCTAGCTGATATTATTTTTTATCCCTTTTATTTTCCTTTTATAACAACAAACCTCTTTGTAAGTAAAATATTTATCCTATTTGTAATATGAATAGAGATATAATCGTTGATATTTTTTATGGTTTAATCACTTTTTTTTATTTATGGTTTTAGGCACGGAGTGTTTCTGGCAACTATTCTAAAAGCATGAATAGTCTAGAAATATTTTCCAATCACATATTTCTGAAATATTTTAGCTTATTATTGTATGAAACCTTGCATTAGGTATATCTTTAGAACTTAAAATAGATATCCTCTACGGGTTATAAAACAGTTTAGAATGTTGTGAAGAAGGAGGTGCAACATCTGATGCCGACTTATAGGTTAATTAGTTGGTTATTTGGACATTAAGGAATAAAATCTTTGGGTATTATAGCCTTTTATTTAACTTCTATTTTATTTTGTTTAAACATTATATACGGATATTTAGAAAAGTAAATGTTAATTAAAAATAAATTAAAATTATAAATAAAAAAGAGAAAGAAAACCAAACAAAATAAAAATTTCAGTTTCAAAATTTTGAATTGGAAATTATGAATCGCTGAGAATGGTATCAAGAAAAAAATTTTTTTTGAGTGAGTTAAAGAACCATGAAAAAAAAATTATAAGAACAATTAATGAAGCTAAATGTTCATAAAAAAGAACGAAATTTTATTGATCCTTGGCTGGCATCATGTCAGAATGGGGCTCTTTAAGCACGAGGTAATATATGGTATTATGGAGATCATTTTATAAACCGTTGTTATTAAAAATTTACTGCTAATTTATTTTATATTAGGGCTGAAATCGGTAGTCGGAGTCACCCGATAAGAAATTGGTAGGTCTCATCTGGAAGTTTAAATTCGTCAGGCTTGGGGGTAATATAGATGCAATGTCTGACGGTGAAAAAGAATGGTTCACTTCATTTAGACAAACAAAAGAATTCTTTAACTTTTGGGTTACGCTGGGATATGTCGCTTGCATAAAAAGGTTAGGCTCTTAAGGTTAGGAACGTTACGATTACAAAGGTATATTTGTAACAATCTTTTCATTCGAGTTCCTTTCGAAAATAAAATATCGATGTCTTTTTTCCCATTCTGAACCTAGTTATTAGTATCGAGGATATCTATATATGATAAATCTTGTATCAGGGAAAGGCTGAAGATTACTAAGCAGAAATCGCATAGGCTGTACACCTGCTCATGTCACCACAGCTGTCTCCCCGACTGAAGCTGCAGATATATAAGGCTATAATTCGTCCAACGCTGCTCTATGGTGCACCTCTACTGCGCCACCTCTGCAAAACAACCTTACCAAAATTCCATCCTTCGGTGGATCGTCCGAGGCACCACTCTGCAGAGGGCCAGGAACAATGCCATCCACCAAGAACTCTAGCTTCCCTCTGTTCCACATAAAGTTGTTTGATGGGCTGAAGGTCTGTACAAACCCACTCTTGCGGTAGATTGCTCCTCCACCAAGACCTGGGGGGTGGCAAGGCACTGTTCCCTTGGTCGCCGTGCTCGCTGAGGGAAGGGGTACAGATTCACTCTAAACCCAACCATCCATCACTAGCAGAGAGGTCCCTTCCCACTCGTGACAACACAGACGGCGAGTAAGCGCCACAGTGCTCCCCTGCACACAGCGGATCCCTCAACCTACCTTAAAGTGTCCTTCAGGCAAAGAATGAACATTTAAGCTTATTATGTATACATATTCTTATCATTCTATTATCTATTGGTTTTATTTGAAATAATAAAATTAATAGTAGCGTGTGGAAAGAAAAAAATATCGATTATGTTCTCATGTGAAGCATCGTTTACATGTATTATCGCGATATTTTACGCCATTATTTTAGAAAATTTCGGAAGGAACACGAAGTTCCAATATTATTTTATATTTTATTGGATGTTTGCTATATTTTGTATAACCTAGTCGTTGAGTGATTACTTTTTTCGGCTCCTCGAATAGAATAAGGATCCTAGACGAGCTGTTTATCACAATATACTAAAGGCTACCTACACCCAAATATATTCTGAGTCTCATCAAGGACCAGTGATTTTGAGGAAATCATACAATAGTCATTAAATATATGCGAAATGAAACCTGAACATCAATAACGGATTATCAAAATCAAATAAAATCGTTTTAAACCCAAAAAGTAAGAAATGCCCCAGGTTACTATTAGTGATTGTGGCATTTAGGCTGCTTTAAAAGTTGTTGGTAATTATTTAGTTGGCTATCATGGCTCGTCATCATTGATTATTCAATTTTTTCTAATTACGTATTTACAATTAGCAAGATTATTATTTTTAGAATTTTAAATATTGCACCCTATTATTTAGAAGGATTGTAAGAGACATGCTGAGGATAGAGACTGATGACAAGCATAATTTTCTCCGGAGCTGAGAAGGCTTAAAACTTTTTTGGCTGATGTGGTAACTACTTTGCGCTCTCAACTCAGATGCTTAAAGTTATATCAAGCAATGCTAATTGTTTTATGGAAGCTTTTCTATTAATCAATTACATGTTAGTTTTTTTTTTAGTCAATATACAGTTTTACTTTGAAATCCCTGATTTGAATACAATTATATTCCAATTAATGGTTAAGAAAATAACTAAATTAAAAAAATAATAAAGCGATAACAATTTTATAAGAACGAAAAAGTTGTTGGACGTGAATGAGTATGCAATTCAGGTATAGTGAAGATTGTTAGGAAGGGAATTAAGAAGGTGCTTAGAACCGATGAGGATTGCATTATTTTTTTTTTAATATTCAGCTTATTATCATTCAGGTGTTTTGGTATCTTCTTGCCGCCTGCTGCATCTCCAGAGATCGGGAGGAAGGAACGAAGGATAGATAAATATTTAGGTCACACATCAGCGTATATGTGATATTGTGAGTTCAAAACAGAATCAGGGAGGTGAAAAGGGTTTTTTTGAGTGAACCTAAACCGTTACCATCTATTGTTTTAACTATATTTTATGCTCTGCCAAATAAATAATTAACGGACAAATATTTTCCCTTATACGTTTTAGTGCAAACAAGCCAGAGTAAATGATTAAATATATTTTTAACGTTTTCTTTTGACGTAACAGTTTGTTTTCTATTTTTTAAATAACTGTTTTTGTCATTTATAAATCTTTTTTTATTTTAGCTTCACTGTAAAAAAAATAGTTTTTTTTTTTTTTTTTTTCTGCTAGAGTATAATATATCTGTTAGTTCTACAGCAGCTGTCGTGACTAAGCCACATTCATCAGAAAGATTTCTTGTTATTAATTTATTTGGTCTGACTTGTGTCCTCCATTACTCCTGTATTAGTTACTGAGTTTACGTTATCGAGATGTGAAAAATTTACGTCCAGTTTTAAATTTAATGTTTTAATACTTATGTGATTAAATCGTGTCTTCTTCCTTTAAGATTATTTATATAGGATTTTTATTATGCTGTGATGTAAGCTATTTTATATACCTAGTCCTAATTTTCGGGTTTCATATTTATGTATATATATTTCTATGATGTAATTTTAATGAAATCTGGAGAATTCAAATGATTGTAGAGTATTGTTGGTTTTACTAAAAAATTACTGAACTAAATGAAAATAAGAAAGAATAAATTATGTAGGAAACCTAAGAGATAGGAAGAATCTAAACGTTGGATATGAAGGGCGTGGAGATGAAAGTGCTCAGAATGTATTGAATTCTTAACCTGCCTCTGACGTGAATGCATGCTTGAATTACGTATAATTCTTGAAATTTTGAAACGTCACTAATCCTATTTTATTTTTTATGCAGGATCATAAAAAAATATGTAAATATTAATTGATTAAGTATCTTATAGATTCTTTCTAATATGTTTGCAATTACTATGTGTAAAAAAGATGGATTAGAAACTGGATTAATATTTTATAAAAAAAAAAATAAATAAATAACTTTTTACACAATTGACCTAACCATTGTTATGAATGAATTTATGAAGAACCATTATAGATTTCTGATTTTTTTTTAATTTTTTTTTTTTTTAGATTTTGCAAAAATCAACTAAACAAATAAAAACAAGTACCGACATTAAGCAGCTAATGTAGGAAAGCATAATATTTAATAATTTTAAGACCATTCCCACTATTTATCTTGATTGAGACTGTTTAAATATAGCAAAAGAATCTACCATATCATTACACCAGCATTGCATCCATTCCCCTGTATCCATGTGGCAAAGGAAGGGCACTAAATACCTATGTATATGTTTCTACTTTATATATATATATATATAATCGATACAAAGAAGGAGGTAAGAAAAAAACCTTTAAAAAATAACATGTTATTAGTCCTACAATGATGAAAAATCTAAATTTAAACTTATGTACATACTCCATAGCCAACGAATAATAACCTTAACTCAACTCTTGGAAATTTTGGTTATCTAACATTATTCAGTTCCTCTCCTAAATCTGGTATTTTCTATTAGACGGGGTAATTTTTTTTATCGATTCTGATAAAAATCGAAATTTAAAGACGAATTTATATTGGACATTTCTTCGGATGCAAGAATTATTATCCTGAAAGGGTAAGTCGCCAAAAGCATCAAAACATTTTTTTCTGTCTTTGACGATTCACCCGGGAACGGTGTGGAAACCGAAAAACCTTCAGAACTAAGTTTCAGAATTTATTTTCCCGTCATCATATTTTAGGTAATTTCAGTTAATCTTCATTGTTTTGCGTAAAAATACGTCATGATGATCATAACTTAATCATTTAATCCCATTTTTATTATGACAAATTCAAATGAGGAATTGATTTCTAAATGATTTTCTTCTTTAGTTTTTTTTTTTTATTATTACTACATATAATATTGCTTCACTATTGTTGTTGTCCATTATGCATATATATGAAGTTATTTTTTTTATCAGATAATTGGTATATTTTATTAGTTAATTACTAACTTATGTCTGCTAGCCCAATGAAATTTTTTATTCTTATTCTTTTTTAATGACAAAAACAACTATGAGGTCGAGCATATACCTTTTTCGCTGTTTGATAGAATACTTATGGATTCGGTTAGTTGTTTTAAAAATATTTTGATTGATTGAGGTTTTCGATTGATCTGTTGTTATCCTGCTATTTTTAACTGCCGTCAGGAAAAGAAGAAAGGCTTTTAAGGGCGTTAAGTTATTTGTAACTGGATACTTTTCTTCTGTAAATCAATATTTTATCTGTAGCCAAACTGGGTGAAGATTACTCCAATGTGCATTCGTTCAGCAGTCCTTTGGGGCTTAAACTGTAGCATTAGTAGGATACAGTGCTACTATATATATGTTTGTGAGTTTGAGGAGCCTTTGATGAGTTGCCAAGGCTACCATGGTGCCCGAATCTAAAAATAAAACGCATAAACAATATAGTAATTTTTTAATAATAATTCATAACCTTTCTTATTTCGATTATTTATAGTAATATTTATTCTCACTTTTTGAGATACTTGCCTAATTATCATTCATTAATATTATTAATGACCGACTTACAATATGAAATAATATTTATAAAATCTCTTGGAACTGCGTTGAAAAAATAAAAAAATTAATTCCTTTTCAAAATAATAATTTTTGTTTTGGAACTAGAAAAATAGATAACTAGAAAAATCAAATCAAAGTTAGAAATAATTCTTAAATTAATTTTTACGATAATATCAATGTTGTAAAGGTAAAATAGTGTTTTCACTACAAAAGATTGTTGTTTAAAGACATAGTCCGATTAGACAATTTTAGATAATCAGACTTTTCACAATGTTAACTGAAATTAATCCTGAATTTTTAATTTTATTTGTTTTTGACAAAAAATACATTAAATTGAAAAATTCAGGACAATGTAACTTCCATAATTTACCTAAAAATTGTAAATTTAACTATATATTTCTCAAAAGTATGGTTATAGCAGTCAAAACCTTATCAAACTGAGGTAACAGCATAAACTCATCTTAAAAGGAATGTCTATGTAAATCCAAGGCGAGCTCAATTTAATTATTGTAATTTATTTTTAGATGGTGTTGTATTAGATGTAGTTGTATCCCGAAACTATACTGTATTTATTTTATTTTTTATTTTAGGAAATTAAAACTTTTATTTATAAAAATACATTTGTATTAGCTTCCTATTTTAAAATGAATTCCCTTCTTAAAGATGTTTTCATAGCGTTACTTCCTAAATTTTCTTTCAGCGAAACTTCAAAAAAACTTGATCTTTCAGTCTTACAGAAGTGGTTGAATAAAAAAAAAAATAAGTGTGGTGTAGGGCTTCAAATCGATTCCAGGGTTCTTCAACTTTCTTGAACAGGTCTAGAGAGTTGGCCCATTACCGAGCAGATCTCTTAATTGATTTATAAAAGCTCACAGACACCCTCTTTCCCACCCTTTTTGCAAAACATAAACCCTCGCCCTCCGTTAAATAGAATGGACCTGCCTTCACTTCACTGGTTTCATTAGTTTCCTTTCAATGAGATTTTTTCACAACTCTTTTTTAAACATTGAAGTAGAGATAACTAACTCTTGCATTTCTTTTATCTAACTGTTTAAAATATCTCATCCTTGAAGATCAGGTTAGTCCATCAGTCCTCTAGCATTTCTCGGCGCCGTCTGTACTTCACTCCTCAATACTGAAAAAGAGATTCTCCTACACTAACCTCTCCCCCTTGTTGAAAGGATCTATTGTATAATTTTAAGAATGTATTATTAACTTCCATCTTACTTAATAAAATATTAAATACAATAATTAATATTTCTTTGTCAATTAATATTCCCGAAACTTCTTTTAAGCATTCACAAATCAGCAGTGTGTCTTAAAATGGACAACAAATATTTTTTTCCAGTTTATAACTTAATAGCCTATCTTAGGTACGGGTGTTATTGAATTAAGAAGTGTCTCTAAACAAACATGAATCTTCATTTTATATTTTTACTCAGAAAGTAAACATTCCATTAATAATAAATAATAAAAAGGCAATCCTTCCCGCCCGGACCCACCCCACGAAGGCCCCCAGGGAACGACGGTCCTATGACACTTTTGAAGTAATTGCTTAAAACGGGAAGAGGAGACTTAAGATAGTTAAATCTAACAATATTAAAATTTGTGTTTTATCCCACTCACCTATAACAAGTTAGCTAACGAGTGTATATACATATAATGAGAATGGGTTATGTACACATGAAATATATTCCCTTTGATTGCCCAGTGGTATTTAAATTCATACATACTACCAGACACCTGGGTCCGGTTTTTATTTTCACTTACCTAAATATTATATATAGAATATGTAGTAAGGGTAAGTGTTACGATCGTGAAAATATTTTAATTCGAGTTTTCGACAGATACATGTTTTGAGGTCCCCTGAATCCAAACACCTGCTCTCGCAAAATAGTCTCTGTGTGTCTGTTTGTGAACATCCTAGCTCAAAAATGAAAAATAAGAAACTGGGATTACATAATTATGGCGGGGATATAGTCTGGGATTACATAATTATGGTATAGTATGGGATTTGGCTGCAACTTTTTAGCTAAAATCGACCAACCGGAAATGGCAGTTAATAGAATGTAGTTTTAACATTTTTTCGATTTTCTCCAAAACCTCTCTAACGATCATGATATACCTCCAAATGTATTATAAAAATGTTTTGTTCAAAATTTATCCCTTTTCTCGTCTTTTTTTTTTTTAAATCACAAAAAATCACAAGGTCAGTGAGCTACCTCCACAAAACTAGCGAACGTAAGTAGGTTAGTAAGTGAAAGATGTGCGATGCGCACACCACACCAGATTTTTACAATTTTAGTAATCGAAATTTCTCAGCTAATTCACTCGTAAATACAACTTATTATTATAAACAGCAAATTATTAGTCAATAATTTATTATTTCTATGTATTATTTATTATATTAGCTTACGATGAAGAAGTGTTTCGAATCATTATAACAAGCCCCAAAAAATAAAAACGAATGGGGTGGTTTTGTTGTCATATTAGTACAAGAGCCCAAGAGGAGGAAAAAAAGGCAATTATTTCACCCCAATTTTTTATTACTTTAATGAAAACTATGTATAATTACTAGTAAAAATTGATGAGTCTGCCAAGTATAGGTAGGGGGGGGGGATAAAAAATGGTGGATGTTTCAAAGTAAAAAAAAAATTAATTTAGATTAATGATTTATTGTACTGATTGTTTGAGAGTGGTTTATTTTATTATTAACACAAACAACAATTGATTTTATTTTATTCCTCTCGACTATTTATTTCAAAACATCTCCAACGTTTCGGCACTCAGGCCATTCTCAAGGAGACAACCTTAATCATTGATGTCATATATCCTCTTTTGCAGGCTAATTTCCCATTTCATATAAATTTTATAATATAAATTCAAAACTATTCCACACAAAATATTGTCTATTTAACCTCATTAAAGGTTTATTGTTTGTGTTAATAAAAAAAATAATTTTTTATTTGGAGCTCAATATTTTTAAAACTACCAACAACGCTTGATAACATAAGAGTCAACATTTAAAGTATAGTAAATTTGAGCCCTAATAGAACTATTTACGTCATTCTGATCCTGAAATAAAGCTTTTTTAAAAAGCAACATTTCAGAAAAAATGCACTGAAAATCAGTTAGTGAATTCATTTTGATAAATCTATATATAAAAACCATTCGACGAACAGATTCTCCCAGCGCTCAGATTAAAGCAAGCCTAATGTACTATAAAGTATAAAACTACTCCTGAAAGATAAACATCATAAACTACTTTATAGCACATTAAACTATCTTTAATTTGAGTGCTCATAGACGTCTTTACTTCACTTAGTTCCTGAGATATAGATTTCTCAAAGTAAATTCATTAACCTACTGATTTATCAGTACATATTTTATGAAATGTTTCTCTAAAAAGGTATATCTCGTGAAATATCGAATATAAATAGCTCTATTACGGCTAATATTTTAGAAAATTTACTCTACTTTTAATGATGTCCTCTTAGGTTTTCGAATATTGTTGGTAGTTTTGGCTTAGTTGTAGTGGCTCCGAATGAAATGTAATTTTTTTTAACGTTTGAAACTTTTGCCTTTTTTTATTCCCCACTACCTATACTAGGCAACTCATCAAATTTGACTAGTAATTAAACATAGTTTTCATTAAATTAATAAAAATTAGGATGAAGTAACTGGCTTTTTTCCTCTCCGTATCCTTGTATATCTTTTAAAAATCGCCTAGCATTTTCGGAAAAAAACGCACAGACGGATTTTTTTTTTAATTCTAATTTTGAATTCTACGAATATTGAATTATGAATCCATAATTTTGAAAGATTATGTTGTTAACCTTTAATTTTGAGGGAGTGAAGGAGAATTAGGGCATATATCTTTAAAAACTACAGTTTTTTCTGAGAAACGCTCAAGGCATCATTACTCTAGGATTATTGGCATCATTAATTGTGAAGTTATCGATTGAAACAATAGCGAAAAGAAAAAAAAAAAAGATGTTCTTTAGGTTATTATAACAAAATAGTTTTTTTTATTACTATATTTTAGAAATTAAGTCTTGAAATATTATAAAAAATATTCCATACTTTCTTTTTATCACGTCGAATTTTTTCATAAAATTTATTACATTTTATATGCGTTGGGTGAAGTTTCAAAATTTCCAAATATTTGCTCAAGTCGTATTCTCTTCAAAAAATAGAATTTTAATGTGGTTTATGTAAAGATTATTTTTGACTTGTTTTGTCCTACTCAAGTTTTTCTACAAATTTTAACACTATGTTTTGAGCGTTTTCCAGAAAATAGCAATTGAATACCATGTTCTATGGGTAGGATCGTATACAATGCACATGGCTCATTAAACTAAATTTAAAAAAACAAAACAATGTTTTAAAATATTCGTGCTTATTATGGGGTACAGTAGAGCTTTTAGAAGAGGTATGAAACTTAGATGACAGAAATATAGAAATATAATGTAAGGCTGTACCATACGTGTAAATCGGCAAGCTGGAAAACTTATACCTTCGCCTATTTGAGTCTTTCTTGTTAAATAAACCTTAAAACTTCATTTTCCCAAATAATTTGGAGTGATGGATTTTTGCCTGTATTTTTACGAGTTTCACTATTTAAAATCTATAAGATAAAGTAAGACAATCAATAAAGTTCTTTTAGTCAAAGTATAAATAATAATAAAATGGTATTTTTTTTAATTACTGTATTTTAATTAACCTGTACGTGATGGTAGGAAATATTGTAATTTTTAAATAATACGTGCTTCAAAATATATAATTCAGCTTAAGTATTTCATGCACCTTTATAGTTGTAGACCTTTGTAATTTACAGTTCTCAATTTTTTAACAGTCTTATCTTTGAAAAATTTTAGATTCATTCACATACGGATGTTGTACATAGTCATCTAATCAATGACCGACTAATTTTCGTAAATATTTTTCATTAGAGTCCTACTCATTTTATCCAACTATAGGTAACTGATTTCAAATAGAAAACATCCAATTAAAAGATCCTGTGGTAAAAGTTAAAAGTTTAAAGTGTCCAATAGTAGATAACTTATTATAAAATACATTGAGTTTTTATTTTTTAAACGGTTTTATTTATTCCCACTTCTAATGTACTTTGTGCTGTTTCGAATCGTGTTAGAGCTGTTTTTTTCCTGGAGCACCAGGTTTTGAGTATCGACTTTCTCACTTTAGTAAGGATAGGTTGATTACCTGCTGACAAGCCCTTCTTTCCTGCTCTAGATGGAGTACATTACCTCTTTAAACCGAATGGAAAAAAGAAAAATCCTGCTATAAATACAACCTTCGTATTTTATCATGAACTCTTATGTACCCAGTAGTCACGAGTCTGTTATCGTTTCTTGAAAAAAAAAATTTATCTGTTGGATAAAGTTGGAGCGATAAATATTTTACGTATAAACATTAATCTCTGTCTTTATGTTTAATAACTGTATTCTACCGAATTAAGGAATTTTTATTTTTACATATATTTTTTATTAAGTTGTTTAGGTTTGTGATTAAATTCAGATTTACGCAATGACCTTATTTTGTACAGTATGATGTTCTGAGAAACTGTTTTAAACGATAATGTTGCAGAAGACTGTGGTTAACGTATTGAAAAACATTCAATGATGAAAGAATATTTAGGTTGTGGCCTAGTCATCATCGTTCTCTGTTCCCGGCCACAATATTTCTGATTGCGAACTGTAGATTCAATTAATATTTACCATTTAGTGATAACGAATTAAACAATGAGTATTGGTTACTTCATTACTTCTAATTATTTGTTAGTCAAAATGTATTTACCAATCATCCTACATTCTTACCTGTGTCTTGATTAATTTCATTGACTCTACAGAGGATTACTGCGTCATTGGGAATGACAGTCAAATTAATTGATCTTATATGGGTAATTCTAATGGTTTACTCGAAAAATTTAGAAATCCTATCATTCAAAATTTTAAGTGAAGGGTAAGTAGAGAGTGGTTCGTTCATATATTGCGTTTTAGTTTATTCTTACAGGCAAGTGCCAAATAATGGCCAAAAACGCTTTATGTTTATTGCGAAGATAAGAGAATTGAACAAGACAGTCTGCTATTTGAAAGATGACTTTCATTCCGATTGACTATGTGGGAGCCCTTTATGGCTTTACTAAAGTTTTAGACTAAGAATAAAGGTAATCCATTTACATGGGCTATTCTCTTCTCAGCTTCAGCTCCGAGTTCAATTATTTTTCTAATTTAAGCATATTATTTTATCATTATGTTATTTTATTTATTTATTTTTCATACAGATAGTCTGATTATGTTCATATTGTCTATTCTTTTGTTTGTATATATTTTAAGAGAGTTTTTTATTTTATTTCATTTTTTTATTATTTTTTTTTATTTATTTTTTTTTTTATTTTAGTATGTATGAGATCATTCATCAATATTACCTATTGCCCGCAACTGTGTGGCAGATTGTAATATCTAACAATAAATAAATCTATGTTTATCAAAAAAAAAAAAAATTTAAGCAAATTTATGTACTCCATAATTCTATAGTGTAATACATTTATTATTTTTACTATAGGTTGTTCCTCTTAAGAATAGTGTAATAAATAAAATGAACGGTTAATCCATCAATAATAATTGATTATAAAGCAAATCAAAACCAGAAAATATAAAAAAAAACAGCATGTATTTGAAATATTTGGATGTTTTATTGTTCAGGTTCTTCTAACAGCTCTGCATAATCTTTTGAACGTTGAAATGCGATGGCAAGAATAGATAGATATAGAGCAAAGAGGGAGAGGTACTCTGAGATGCGGGAGCCTACTGATCATTTGAGGTACAATGCCTCAACAATAATGGAGGGAGATTGTGAGCAGACTGAATTGTAAAGGAAGGGCCCAGGGAAGAAGGGGAGCAACCATTTTATTTCGGTGTGATTTCGAGATACCTACGTGTAGACCCCTAGAACAAATCACTGACATCTTTTCATTGCTCTCTTTGATCTAACATTAAATCTTTTGTCATACACAGTCTATTCGAAAACTAATGTGTGCCCCAGCACATTATAAAATTCGAAGAACGCCCACTACAACAAAAAATACAACTCAAAAACTCCTTAAAATGTAGGCCACTACAGAAGAAGGAAACAGTGCAGGACCAGAATATATATTCATGCTAAAAACCATGAATGAAATCCAGAAATAGGGGTTATGAAAAAAGAAAAAAAAAGTCTATTCGTCTATAAAACAATAAAAATAAAAAATGAAAGCAAATGAAGAACAACACAAGAAAGTTGCTGAGTTTGTTGCAGATGTCAAGAGAGATAGAATAGGTCCAATATTGAAGTTATGATCATTATATATGATGTCAGAAATAGCCCTTTGTTCTAGGTTATTTTAAACCTTCTGTGTTGTCCTTAATGTGTTTTTTTTCAATTCGAAGGCACCAATTACTACTTACTACACTAATTAGCACCAATATGTACTACTTTTTATTCATTCTGAATTTTTTATTTGCTTTTCTTCAATTTTTAATTTTTTGGTAATGTTACATTACAAAATGTTCCTTCCGATGTTCGGACTGTCCGTCCATCTTGAAGAGTTGATTTTTTTATTATTATTATATCTTCAGTTTTTCTTTCCTTTTTTTTTTTTTTTTTTGCATCAATATGTTTAAATATTTATTTAATGGCAAATTTTTGTCCTATTTTAAACCTTTAAAAATGTTGTCCACTTTTTACTACATTTCAATGCATCATAACATGGTCAACAATATATAATTTTAAAGTGAGGTGTAGATAGTTGACCGTAGATTAATGCTTGAAGAAGTTTGTCAGGGGGTGCGGTCAGCAAAGAACAACATAAATAAACAAAACAATAAAATAAATAAATATGGTTTTGTTTATTTATGTTGTTCTTTGCTGACCGCACCCCCGACAAACTTCTTCAAGTATAATTTTAAAGGTTTAAAACTGGACAAAATATGAATTAAAAATCGCACATAAGTGACCATTAATGGCTATTTAAACATATTGATGCGAAAAAAAACACAAGAACATTTTATTAATGTAAAATTGATAAAAAAGAAAAAAAATCGAAGTAAGAATACTAGCCTAAAAGTAATAAAGCTGAAAATATAATTTTTTTCTGCAAAGATCTTTTGAGTGTAGAACAAGTTTCTTACCTCATCTATTGAGATACTCAAAATAAGCCTTTTAGTTACTAACTTTTTTAATAATTTGATCTGTGAATGTCCATGTAATAATATGATCTTCGCAGTACTCCAATACAGTTTGTTAAGAAAAAAAATTGATACAATCATTATTATTGCCGGCATAAGCAATTTGATGGTTTAAAATCAGACAGGGTATTGATCGTAGGTCTGCTGATCTATAAGTACATTAGATAGAACTTCTCTTTGCTAATGGCCATTTAATTTAATTTACTTGTGGAAACTGAAATATATAGCTTAGGGATTAAGTGATCCAAACTGTAGGGTCAAGTTCATCGAGTCCCATCAACATTGCGCAGACTAAATCACGAAAAGTTATGATGTGATTGAAACTCTTGCTTCAGTATGGATTCTGCCCGGATGATAAATATTGAAAAGTTTAATAATGAACTTTGAGGCTCAGAAATACATTGATCGATATGGCTGCTATTATTAGATGATAATACACAAAGTTACATATTCATTATCGTGCGAGATTCTAACAGCTTTATGTTCATCAGGCAGCAAACTTGCTCCAATCAAGCATATTCATGGAAGATTGTTTATGGCAATAATGAATATTCTTTTCTTTATTCTGATGGGTAGCTCAGTGGTAAGGTAGTGGACCACTTACTCAAACGACCTGGGTTCGAATCCGGCTGCGGAAAATAATTATTATCAGTTACCTGGAGCCTTTGAATCCGCCCTGTAGGTTCTGGAGCCCTCTGGACCCTAACCATCCAGCCTTATATTAATCATAGTGGTTGGTTTCTGACCAAACCACCTTGCACAACCGTTGTTCTTGTAACAGTATTTCCTTACAAAGTACTGCAACCTTAGCCCTTCATAGGTTGTAGCGGTAAAGATTTTTTTTTTTTTAATTTTCTTTATTCATTTCATACACAAACATGAAAAAAAATTTCATGTCTATTCATTTCATACACAAACATGAAAAAAAATTTCATTTAGTAAGAACTTTTTTAGATTATGAGGCGTGAAATCCAAAAATATTTCTCATAACGAGGAGTCTTGTTACATACTGATTTTGATTAGTAACAAAGCTTAGATTGTTGTCCTAACTGTTTCTGTCTGAAAGACTTACAATTTAGTCTATATTGTTGGTGTTTATCTACATTTTTGAAACATACGCCCTAATAGGCTTTATCAAGTGTAAGTATTGAATATTTTTTTTCAATTTTAAGTACCGACTTGGAGGTCTCATAAGAAGTTTGTAATATAGTCTTAATCTTAGGTTGGGAACATTTATTCAGTTCTTTGCTTGTGAACTCCTTGTCATTCTTCTGGCAAATGTCAGGCCAAGTTACAGTATTTTTTCTTTTTTGAAATTGTTTTTGTAGTGAAATTGTACACTCAATTAATTTTCTCAATTACGGGCAATGTTAATAGTGAGATATAATTTCATTTGCGCATTATACGATATCATTCTGGGAAGTTTAAACATTGTCGAGATAAATTGGAGGACATTTTATGAAGAGTAAAAGTATTTAGGTGAAAGGAATATGGTCCGAGTGTGGTCAAAAAAACTCAAATAGTAGAATTATACTGTAATGTAAAAAGATTAATTATAATTAGAGAAGTAAAAAAATTAATTCTTTTTACATCTCTTTATTTGTATTTTCTTTAATATTTCTTTTCTTATCTATCTGTTACTATTACCCTTTACATTTAGTATTATTTTTTCTTTTTACATCTCTTTATTTGTATTTTCTTTAATATTTCTTTTCTTATCTATCTGTTACTATTACCCTTTACATTTACTACCTTTAATTTTTCTTAATATATCTTACTTTTTTACATTTTATACCCCTGTTATTATGTCATAAGTACCTTGAAATGAGTGAACTATTATCCCTAACAAATCATATCATTTATTGGATTATTTTTCAGGTTTTCAATGCTATAAAGATAACATATGCCAAATAATGTTATTTTATGTAGGTATGCATTGCCCTTACCCAGAAGAGAGTGTATATATAAAGATAATTGCGATGGAGGATAGAGGTGGACCATCGATTCGAATAGGCCCTCATTACAGAACCGCCTCCCGAGCACAGTGGCCCGTCTCTCGTGAGTCTGTTTGTTTAAGGCCCTTTGAATGTGTCTGTCTGTTGGTGCTTTATCATTACCGTCCCTCGAATACATTACCCTCCTCCGTCTCCAGGGAGAACAAACACCTAAAATCCTTGTATGAGACTGTCGCATGCGTGCATTCACAACTCTGGAATTGTGTTTTAGTCTCTCTATTTAAAAAATAATTTGTTATTAAATTCATGCATTTAATGCGTGTATGAAGTAGAAAGGATGATACGAAATTCTTTAGGCGGATGTATGAGACAAAATGTAGGATCTTGCAATAGTTTAAACCTTACAGAGTACTCTTGGAATGAGCGTGGCGGGCCTGCCATTGTGAGCTGACTTGGTCGCAAAAGCGACGAAATACCTTTTGAAATATTATTTCTTTCAAACTTTATTACATGCAATAACTTTTTTACAATTTTTTTTTTTTTACAAAATTTATATTACTATCCTATTAACTACCATTGCATATACTATCCTACTTTCAGAGTTTAATTCAAAAGAAAGGAAACATATCAAGAATATTATATTATATTATAGGATGAGATGTTGAAATTAGGAAAACAATATGTTTTATGTTATATGATGGCGATGTAGTGCCAAAAAGTAGTTAACGGATTAAATGGTAATTAAAATATATGTTCAGCCAGTTTATTTTTTTAACTACTTTCTCTTATAAATTTTTAAGATTTTTTAAAAATTCCTACCAACTCTGTTAAAAGTTGGATGATGTAACTCTCACGTATATTTAACTAAAAATCGTATTATTTCAAATTAAAAGTAAAATAAAATAAAAGGAAGATGGCCCGGGTGCTGTCAGAATAAAGTTGGCAGAAAATTACATTTGGTTTATAAATGTTTCTTTACATTTTTTTATAAAGATTTTCTTAACGATTATCGATAGGTGAATCATGTGAGTGAAAAATACTTGTTGGTTTTTAGTGAAAATGCTATTAATTATCAGATCCTCTTCTCTTTGGAATTCTTTCCCAGCTTTTATCTGTCGTTCGAGCACCCTTTCCACTTTTAAATTCCGCATATTCCATCACTTTCTACCTATCAATACTTGTAAAAATTTATAATTCGACAAAAGATTTTCGTTTATATTGTTGACATTCAAAATTTTTAGGTAATGACATTGGTTATGAAGATCTTAAAGTGTTAATAATGTTTCACACAACATATGATAGACAAAATATTCCATTGTACGACATTAACATTGACGGTTAAGCTTATCGATTAGTTGGCAATTCTCATCTGATGATCGCGATAGTAAAGCAGACAAGTACATTTTTTTATTCAGAAACCTTTCTCGTTTTTCATGACTATGCTAACAGCTATGTCCTCCTTAAGTTTATTTATTTAAAAGTAGACGACAGAAAATAGCTAACGTCAGATATTTATAGATGACTTGAAGCATCCCAAAACTTATAAATTTCTGTGAGTTCTTGAAAAAATGAAATTATTAATAATTGATTTTCTTCTTTACTGTCGTTATTAACATTGAAAGTATACAAATAACCAAATACTCGTAGTCTTATTGTAATAGTTTTTAAAACAATTTCTTAGTTTAAGTTATTCACAGTGGTGGCTTTGTTCATTTCAATTTAGAGGACTTGGGAGGATGTATTGGGAGAGGTATGTAACCCGACGGCTCGTGGCGGACATTGTGGACAGGACAGGAGGACTGATTGGAGAGGGGAAGAGCGGGGGATATTGTGGTCGCTTGTGTATAAGTTGTTGATAGAGACAGGGCCTGGTCCAGTATTGATAGGCTGTCAGCCGGGCTACACCACGTCCCCCAGCCAGGCCCTCCTGCAACATATTTACACCTGCGTATCTTGTCGTCACCGTATCAATATCGTTAAATCCTGCTTTGTTTTCTCCTCTTTATCCTATTCTTTCAAAAACATGAATCTCTTCCTTTATCAAGGCCAACATAAAAATAGTGAGGAAATTATACTGATTCATGTTAATTGCCAGACGTTTTTTTAAATTGATCTGATAAATTTAACGTCATGCAATATTAATGTACATATCACTTCTATATTCTTTTGTAGTACGTGATATGAGTTAAATTGATATTATGAGTTTTATATTCTATTCGGTGATGTCTTGGTCCCGATTGTACGGATAGTTCTGCAGGACTCTATTTTATTATAAAAGTAAATTTTAAAAAATAGTAAACAACAAAGATGAACTCTTTTTAGTTACTTGGTTGGCCTCACACGATATTTGAACGCTAAATAGCACCGAAACTGTTCGACTGGTGGTTTTGTAGATACTAAATTTGTAGGCGATTCTCTGATATTTAATTTTAAATGGATTGTTTGTTGTAGAGCCAGTATTGTTGAAAAAAAAAATGCAATCTTCGCCTTTTCTGAAGTTAGTATTCTCTGTTCAGGGTGGCAAAATCCATAATCCGATTTAGCACATCATAAAATTTATTTATTTTTATTTTGTTTAACACCAGATCTAGATGATAACTTTTTCTAATTAACTTTTTTTTTTAATAGTTGAAGGATATAGTCTCGTACAAAAGACACCCCTAACCAAATACAACGTATACAATTAAAAAAAAAATTATCAAATAAATAGATAAAAATAATAATTCTTGATAAGAGATAAAAGTAAAATTAATAACAACATTGGTAGACTTAACAAAACAGACGATTTCCCTCTAATGGGGAAAACAAAACAAGTAATTTGAAAAAAGAACAAAGAGATAATAAATAAAATAGAAGTTATGTCAATAATAGAAATGATGACTACAGAATTTATAATAGGATGTCCTGCAGCAACCAGGGCTTCAGTTTTCGAGTTGAGGTTGAGTTTCCCAAGTTGTAGGGTCCTTTAACTGTTGGTAACTGGAAGTGGAACTTCAGGAATCGTTTTTTGATACAATCCTCGATTGATTCCATTTGCAATTCGCTATTTTTTACAAAACCAAGGAGCATTCACTGCGATTCTAAGGACTTTATTTTGAAAATATTTTAATTTTTTCCTTTTCCTTTTCCCCTGCTTCACAGCCGTACACCAGCAGTGGCCTGAGAATTGTATACAATTATTTTTTCTTTTCTTTTTTTAAATATTACTGTCTGTCACAAAGTTGTTGGGCATAAATAAATGAAAAAAAATTACATAAAAATAAATAAAATCTTTCTCTAAATAGTTACAAACAAAAAGAAAGAATATAAATATAATCCAACTATGTACATGAAGAAATAAATAAAATAATCACCAGTCGCATTTGGTATAAAATTTAATGAACTGATTTTATAAAAACTTTACAAACTTTATATTTGTTTTAACGAAATTTGAATTTTATTTTTACTCAGAAAAAATCGGTAAAATAGGTCATTGCTGCTCAAACCGATTGTAGACTATACGTAGTAAGACACCCATTTACGGAATTATTTACAGCTTTACACCAGCATACGTAGTCAAGAAGATCCAGGATACTGTCCGTGATTCCCTAACCAGAGGCGCTTGACACTATCCCTCAGTGGCCTATTCATATCAATGAATGTCATAAAACTAATGCTAAAATATAAGAGATTTCACTGTATCCTATCATTCTTCATGACTGCCTTACGGCCGAGATGCTTCGTTGGCATAGGATTATATGATTTTTCGCTTTTACTTATATTTCGCATTAACGAAATCCGATATTTCATTACTTCTTTCTGAAGAAGCATTAATTTGACATTAATCAACATATTTATATCTGGCAAGAAATAGTTGTTGTTGATTGCTGCTTAAAGGCGTAAAACCCTCTGGTCATCAACGCCTATGGGATGATAAAAGTAAAAAAAAAATAAATAAATAAATAAATAAAAAATAGAAAAATAAAAAAAAATTGAAAAAT
>NW_027104662.1:223555-224214 GCF_000696795.3 Halyomorpha halys | reverse complement strand
CAACATAAATAAACAAAACCATATTTATTTATTTATGTTGTTCTTTGCTGACCGCACCCCCCGACAAACTTCTTCAAGCATTAATCTACGGTCAACTATCTACATCTCATTATCAATTTTTTAATTAAATGACTCTTTTTTATTATCTTTTTTTTCTGTTGTTATGATATATTTTAATTAAATCATTATTTTTTGAACAATTTGAGAATACAGTATTTATAAAATTTATGTACAAGTATTTTATGGAATTTATTGGGTTTATTGGGTTCCTGTCGTAGTATTACGGGTACTGTATAGTCCCTGTTCCATATCCATTTCTGAGTTATATAAATAAACATTTTATGATTCCAGCTTTAATAATTCTAAGAATGACTTTAAAAATCGAGAGGCATTAACAAATAATAAATTTTAGGTTAAATAAATAAATATTATGCTGAAAGAGAGTGAGCAGATGAAGAGGAAGAGATGGAGAGGGGAGAGGAGAGGTAGATGCTAATTAAAAGCATCTTTAGGACTTGTGTTTAAATATCCAGATAATTTAAAGAGTTAAACAAATCCTTATGGACGGCCACTGAGAAGCTCCTTAACTTCAAAAATTTTAATCATCCTCTTCTTGCTGAATCACAAACATGGACTAAATCGGACGATGAAAAAACTCA
>NW_027104662.1:200898-221915 GCF_000696795.3 Halyomorpha halys | reverse complement strand
AAAAAAAAAAAAAAAAAAAGAGTTAAAAAGATAATATAGCCTAAAAAAAAAGTTATGTTATTCATTATTCTAGTTGTTTAATTAAGTACTAGTAATATTTGTTAACAAGTTAAGTTTTATAATAACACTTAATAGCAAGCAATAGCTGATTTACTAGGTATTTGTACCTAAATGTCTGTATTTTTATTGTAAAATATTTCATTTCGGATAATTTGTTTTTTGCTTTATTATGGAGGAATCACAATTAAGTTAATTAGCAATGAACCAACGGGTAAGCTGAGTCGTAGGTGGGGATAGTGCTGACCTTACAAATGGTGAAGGTTTGTTGGTGACATATCGCTGCTCAGGAAGAATAATGCTGCAACTGTGAAATTGACTTTATAGTGTTGGAGGATTACAAAATGGATATATAGTAGATTTTTGTAAATAGACATAATTATTCTTACGAAATTTCTACCTCGGCGTATCTTTTAGTACAATTATGTTGATTTGAAAACATCTAGTAAATGCATTTTGTACACCACCAACAGAATAAAGTTTACAACGTTTCGTGATTATACTTCCGGACCAGCGATATGTTTTGGGCTAAGTAGTATAAGTAATGTTATTGCTATTATAGAGTAAGATATACTTCGTGGAAGGTTTTCTTTCCTTTTTATTTCATTTTTTCTATTTTTGTGTGTCCAAATATTATTATCGGACGTTTAATTAGTAATTCATATCCATTAAATAATTATGTTTCTAAAAATTTCTTACTAGTTCATTCATAACCTGTTTCGTGCAGAAGTTAGATTCAAACAGGTAAGTCGTAGGTAATCTAAGTATTTTACGAACATGAATGGAGATCGATCCGATAAAGGAGGCGTGCTGCGGACGGCAGTAAGGGCTCACGTACTCCACACCCGCCGGGTCAAACTGTGACCGATCTCGAAAGTGGACGGCTGTCTTCTTTAACTCATCAATGAACCTCACTCGTCATGGGGAAATATTATCCTTGTTTCGTTTCTTTTTTTTTTTTTACCTCTTCTATTTTACGTTTTTTGGTGGAAAAAAAAATAGGTGACTCATAGTGCTGAGACATTAATCTTATTTTTATATATACATCTATATATTTTTTTTATTGTAAGACCTATTTTACAAGTAACACGGTATTATGCATACCTACAAATAATTTATGGATAACCTTAATTGTTCCTTTTGTCAACTCCATCCTAGCATCATGGAATTTCAAACTCTTGAACAATCTTGGTCTTCAATTCCTGTTGCTAGTCGCAGAATTTTGTATTCTTTAATAACTGAACTTTAGAGAATTTCAGTTCAATACTATTTACTTTTCTATCTTGCATTTTCGAAAGGAGATATGGATTATCTAAGAGAACAAAAATAATAATATTTCAACCATCAAATATAATTCCAATCACCATCATTTTGGCTGTATTAGTGAGATGAGAGTTCTTTGAATAAATTGAAAACCATGTAAAATCCTGACCCTCATAATCTAACTTTAGCACAGCAATCACTGGGAAGAAATTGTCCTGATTCGCTTGAGAATATAGTACAAGAGCCAGGAAGAAAAAAAGGCAGTTATCTCACCCTAATTTTTGATTACTTCAATAAAAACTATGTATAATTACTAGTCATAATTAATGTGTCTGCCAAGTATAGGTAGGGGGATTAAAAAATGGCGGCTGTTTCAAAACCTTAAAAATCATTGATTTTTCATTCGGAGCTCTATATCTTAAAAACTACCAACAACACTAGAAAATCTAAGAGAACATTATTTAAAGCAGAGTAAATTTGCTAAACTGTTAGCCCTAAAAGAGCTATTTACGTTAAATAGTTCTCGAGATATAGCTTTATAAAAAGCAACATTTCATAAAAATGTACTGAAATATCAGTAGTTAGTTAATTTATTTTGAGTAATCTATATCTCAGGAACTATGTGACGTACAGATGTCTATTAGCACTCAAATTAAAGCTAGTATAATGGACTATACAGACGTTTATGATCTTTACCTTCGTAGGAGTTTTCATGATATTTACTAAAATAAATTGATTTATAGTTCGGACAATAAATTTGATTTATGAAAAACTTTAAACCATCGGACGTACTGATGTCTGCCAGCGCTCATATTAAAGCTAGTTAAATTGACTAAAAAAAAGCTAATTATGTTTATCTTTGTAGGAGTAGTAGTTTTTATGACATTTGACAAAATAAACTCACAAAATGTTAATTTCTAGTTGTTCCTATAAAATATTGCATTTTTGAAAAAATATATCTGTAGATCCATGAGACGCAAATATGTCTGTCAACATTCAAAATAAAGGAAATTTAACCTTACTATAAAGTAGTTAATGACACTTAACTACGTATGAGTAGTAGTTTTTATGATATTCACATATGACTATAATTTTGGCAAATGAAAATTTGTCCGAACAACTATAAATCAATTAATTTTAGCAAATTTCATGTTAACTATTACTCCTACGAAGATTAACATCATAGACTACTTTATAGCTCCTTAAACTAGCTTTAATTTGAGTGCTAATAGACATCTGTATGTCAAATGGTTTTTTTCAAAATAAGTTCACTAACTACTGATTTTTTAGTACGTCCCATACAACATTTTTATGAAATGTTGCTTTTTAGCAAGCTATATTTTGAAAACTATTTAACTTAAATAACTCTATTATGGCTCATATTTTAGCAAATTTACTCTTCTTTAAATGGCGTTCTCTTAGGTTTTCTTGTGTTGTTCCTACTTTTTAAGACATAGAGCTCCGAATGAAAATTAGTTTTTTTTTATCGCTTTGAAACAGCCGCCAAATTTTATTCCCCTACTTATACTTAGCAGACTCATCAATTTTTACTATTAATTATACATAGTTTTCATTAAAGTAATCAGAAATTGGGGTGAGATAACTGCCTTTTTTCGCCTTGTACTAATACACAGGTTCACTCATTTTTACATTATTACCATTAAACCTCCATCATTCTCCCACTAGTGTAATAAAGGAGAAGGTGGTAATGTTTAATCTGCAATTAATATGGAACTCCTAGACATAAGGTTGTTATTATTCTGCCCTCTAGCGATTAACAGAGGACTGATTGTTCTAGAAAATAGTGCCCCCAGGGATTAGTTTGTTGCTTACATGAATTGTTGAGTCAAGATACTTCCGAAATTGATTTCCATTTTTCAAACATTGTTGGAAGGTTAGTTGCATTAATTTCTGTAAACTTTGTAGTGGCAGTTATACTTTCTTAGTGCGAGATTGTTACGAAATAGTTCATTATTAATTGGCACTAATTAATTTCTCCTCATTCGGACACACACTAAGAGGAGTTTTCCAAAATTATGTATGATGTTGGTGGTAGGGAAACCCTCTTCCAAAATGTACTGCTTGCCAATAATACAAATACGGTAAATTGCATTACCTGTTTAATTTCTATAATTATATTTAATTAGCAAAACTACTCTACGCTTATTTTTTCTGTTTGATATGAAGGAATTATGTAAATTAAGCAAATATTTCGATGCTCTAAATGTTTCTTTGTGTTTATTAAGTTTGTTTTTGACCATTGCCAAAAGTCTGCAACACAACTTTTGTTGAACATTAAGTTATAAAAAAACATTTTTGTATCCATAGTTTTTGCTATTAAAGACTATTACTCATTATAATATAAATAAAATAAACTCCGCAAAAATGGAAGAATTAAAGAACTAATGAGAAACATGTTCTGGGTACAAAGAAAAGTTTAACGCTTTAAGAATGAGAAAGGAAATTTATATGTAAATTAAACTTACCTTCAGGGTGAGGCCGTGGAAATTTCAATTTGAGTGCTTTTAATTAACTGCAACAATCGTTCCCTGTTCAATATTTCTCATTGTAACTTTCTAATGAAAAAAGAAGGAAAATGTTGATATCTTCTAGAAATGTTCGAGAGGAAAGTGGTCTGATCTATAGACTATTGAAAATTGTTATTGTGATGTGATTTTTTTTTTTAAATTAACTTTTTCTATGTTCTTCTTTAATTCTTATTGTATAAAATGAATTTACTCTCATTTTATTCATATTTTATTTCAAGTACCTCCCACCTTCCATCAATAAGAATATAGAACTGACAGTCGTTTTGACGATTAGTATTCCAGTAGGTTTTTACCAACAATAATATTCCAGGTCATTGCTTGATAAATTAGTGAAATGATCAATATATGAACCTATTTAAACAAAATCTAAGTATACTATGATCAATAATATGTTAAATGCTAAGTATTGCTGATAATCTGAAATTACCCAATAACACTGTCTAGAAAATAAACAATGAATCCTAGTTCTTATATGAGTTTTATATATGTACCTATATTATTTTTTCTGACTTCGATAGTTCTTTCAAGATATCTCTAGAATGAAGCTTTAATTATTTGAAAATGGTATTAAGTTTTTTTTTCGTAGGTATCTTAGTAGCCAAAGCAACCATATCTTATTTTATTTATTCCAATATTTTGATTGTGTGAATTCATTGATTTTATTATTGGTGCTACAGACACACGAAGCCTTGGCCAGCTCAAGTTCTCTCACCCAGTCGATAGATGGCCTGATGGAGAGTTCTGTTCTCTTCAGATCCGCGGATACGCTGTTGTAACTTTTCTCCCCTTCGGCCTTCCTCGAGACTTTCCTCCTTCGGGGTTTCCATGGTGTTTCCTCACCCATTTTTAAAACGTGACCCTACCATCTAATTGTTTGCAGTTTTAGAATTTGGGAAACAGACAGATTGTTATTCGGTGTGCAGTGGTCAATGTTTTTTCTTGTTCGAAACAAATCATTATCATCTACAGATAAATGCGTCTTTTATTTAAATTTATTTATTGAGATTTACAACTGTATATAAAATACAACAAGCAAATTTGAAGTAAGATCATAATGATATTATGCAACCTGTAGAGAAACTACCCATTGGTAGAACTAGAATATAAGGTCACGAGGCCATCTTCTTTTCAGGTGCCTCGGAGGATTGCCAGAAATGAAAGAGGAAGCAAGGTTAGAAACTAGTGAGTTTGGGTGGTTAGGGAGTTTATAATGGAAGAAATGATATCGGGTTCGGGCTAGATCGGTTACATAAAGGACTTTTAGATCTTTATGGATGGTTTTATTTGTAACAAAGTAAGGAACATTGAGGATTTTACGAAGGATTTTGGATTATAAGGATTGGATACAAGAGGAATTTGAAGGTTTAATGGAGCCCCAAAGCACAACTAAATGCATCTTAAAAGCTTTCTTTCAAAGCTGCCAATAAGTACCGTTGATTCTTTGTTGAAGGTTTCTGATGTATATGTCAAGATGGGTCCAACGAGAGTTTTGTAAAGTATGAGCATGGTCATGTGAAAAGTATCCTGCTTCTAACAAGTTTATTAACACTGAAATTTGAGCGATTTACTGCAATTATCTCGGATTTCGTTTCTTCTTCTTCGTCCAATCGTTAATCAACAATCCTAAACATTTAAAGCTTTTGACACACTCATCCTTTTGCCAGTACTAGCTTGCTGAGTCTGCTTTGGACTGCTTCAGAAAGAAGATCTCAACCTTCTTCTACTTCACTGCCTTTTTCAACTACAGGGATGTTCCTCCCTCCTTGCTCAAGACTTCCTACAAGAGTTCCTAATTTCCTCCTGTTATAGCTTTTTCTGTCTTATTTAGACCTCTTATGCTCCTTCCTAAGGCCTACAGATCTTACCGCTTGATCAGTTTTACCACAACTAAATAGTGGTCTGAGTTCACACCTGCTCCCCGGTATGCCCTAACATCGTTTATTGAGTTGATGCACCTGGAAGATATGAGTACATGATCTATTTGTGTAGCAACGTCATTTGGTGTGATCCAAGTACCCTCGTTTGCTTTTTTGAGGAAAATTGTACTCATTATAACTAGTGCTTTTCTGTGTAAATATTAGAATAAATAATTAGTTCTCAATTTAGTTTAGAAAGTAACTTTTTAAAGGAATGAAACTAACACAAGACAAACCTTTTAATAAACTTGTGTGTCAAAACAACAAATTAATTAAGTATTATGAAAAATAAACGATGGAAACTTACATAGTGGTTTACTGTCGTATTTTCCTAGAAAATATATTACTGGTTTGTTTTAATAGTGACACATCTGACAAGCAATTTGTTTTTTTCTTTTTGATAGTTTATTTGACGTATTCTATAGATTATATAGTTTACTGAGCTTACATTGTGACAACTTTACTAGCTTGTGATAGACAGTAGGGGGACCCCAGCAGAGAAAGTATCCACATGCTACGGTGATAGCTTTGAAATACGTCTGGTTGAAAATAAATCAACACTATTGTTTTGTTTGTTTTGCTAAATGTTCCACTGTTATAGAAAATCAGCAACTGATCGAAATAGACTATGGAGTATTTGTATGTGAATTGAATTGGCGTAAGTGAAAAATCTTTTAGGGGGTCTCAGCATTTTTCTCCCAACCCCCATTTTTTCTCGGTTTTCTGTTATTTCTCAGCTGTCTAAATTTTGTGTTGTCCCATTGTGTTGCGTGCCTATATATCTCTTCCACGGAGCCAGAGAATTGACTTATTTTGTGAATTGTTGTAGAAATCTTCCAGGTATAATTATTACAAAAAACATTTTATTTTCCCTTTGCCTTCAAACATGGTCTGTTATATGCGCGTATGAATTTATTAAAATCTTTACAGTACTAAAAAAAAGTAATACTAGATTAATAAGTCTGCTGCTTAATGTAGAAACAGCTTGTGTCAATCATAACCCAAAAAAAAAATGGTGTTCAAAAGAATTCTAGCAATGTTGGGCATAAATTACTTTCAATTATCTATGTAAATGAAAAATGGCATTCGCGAAATTATTTCAATTTTTTTTTTTAAATAATTTATTTATTGTTATTTACAACTGTATATGCATATATACAACAAGTAAATTTGCTGTAGATGACATAGTGACATGGTACAAACATGTGGAGAATCTATCCACTGATAGAACTCCAATAACATTTCTAGAGAAGATCTCGAGGCCATCTTTTCAGACGCCTAGGAGTATTATTAGGTAATGAAGGAGAAGCCAGGTTAGAAACAAGTTGGTTTGGATGGTTGAGAAGTTTATTATGGAAGGAACGGTATCTGGTTCTGGACAAATCGGCAACAAATGGAACATTGAGGTCCTGAATTTTAATTTAAAATAGACTGATTATTTTTAAATCCTTTAGAAATTATAAACTGAGAAATTTTGCGTTTGGATTTTCTAGTATGATGAAAGAAATTTAGATCTTTCTTAATTCGTAACGGATTTCCATTAATTTTTCTAATTTATCAATTCGACCAGTAGCATCTATCTTGCATCAAATTATATTAATAGATGTTTAATGTATTATTTGATGTATTAATTAATATCTAAATATCAAAGTTGACGGATATCCTTAAAGTATAGTCGTTCAATTTATTTTTATAATTATATAAAATTAACAAAATCATGATATAATTGATAAATCATTATTTGTTCAGGTTTATCATATCTAAGAAGGGCAGAATATGTTGACTTGGTGGTCAGAAAAAAATAGAAATAATATGTGATCGCATTTGATGGCAAAATGGCCATTTTCTTTCTTTAAGAATGTATCGTCGAAGTTCAGGAGCTCCTGGAAGAAGGAGGAGAAAGGGGTGTATTGTGGAGGAGTAGAAAAGGTTGGAGATGTTGGTGATGGGTCTTCAATCTTCTACACCCCGCCCAAGTACTGACAATCGGTTTGCTCGGTTAATGTTCTGCACGCCTAAATCCTCCACCAACTGCAACTAAATGCTATGCTGTCTTTTAACAAAATTTGATGTCTGTGTTAAGTTGATAATTATTGAAATATGACTATATATAAACCAGAATCTTCATCAAATAATAAATAAAAGAAATTATTAATCAGGGAAATTACAATATGACAGGCTCGTGGATCTCTTCTATAATTTAAGCCAATTAGAACATTTTTTTCTTTTATTCACTGAATAAAACATTTAGTTGACTGCTAAAAAAATATTTTAATTACTTTTTAACAAGTATAAAAAGATAGGTGCCTCCTTCCTGAGTCTTCCACCGAATCAGTTGTCATTCAATTTAATGAGGGTAGTTGAAAGTCAGACGGTAGTTCGTCCAAGCCTGTGAAAAGAAAATTGTTCAGCCGCACTGAAGTAAGACGTATTCTCAAGCGGACATCAAACGTTTCAAATTATTTAAATTATTGTTAGTTTGTAATTTATAGATTATTTACATCGAATAATTAATTAAAAATATTTTACTATCAAATGCGTCTTCAAGTGTTCAATCAAATTGTTATGGTTAGAGTGGAAAAATTGGACAATATACATTTCATCAGCATTTCGTTTATATCTCAAAAACAAAGGGGTTTAGTAAAAAATGCAAGTATATTATATTTAAAAAAATGAAGTATATCATATTTGCTTCCAATATGGTTATACAACATTTTTTTCTAAACCATGTACTTCCTGAAATATTGAGGGTACAGATATTAGTCCAGTTGAATTTGATATCCTAACATTCAAAATATAAAACAATGGCCTGTTTTAAGTTGTTTCTTAGCACCATTACATTAGCGTGACAAGTCTCAAGGGTTTCCGAGTCATTTTTAGGGCAGGGTAGGAGTTTAAGGTGGTAAAAATGCGGAATTAAAATTCATTAAATATACTATAAACTTTCATACAACCTTTTTTCCCTAAACTCAGTAGTTGTTAGGTGTGAAGCTAATTGTTTTTAATAACATGCAGTTTTCTAAAATTTTAGAAGTAATATCAAGACATAAGATTATTTAGTAATATTGTAATATTGGTCCCCTTCATATTTTAGAAACTACATGGTTTAGAAAAAAGATGTTATGAGCCCACTTTCATTGGAAATATAGTGTACTTTGATTTTGCCGAGAACTCATTTAATTAAATCAATTAATTTTTGAAATACAAGTAAACAACTTACAAAATATTCATATTTTACCTCATTAAACTTCGCTCTATCTCAATCACGACGCACAAACCTCCAGAACTTGAAGCATATAATGTACTTGAGGTGCTAAACAAATTTAAAACAGGTCACTTTTCTTTTTTGAATGTTAGAATTTCTCCTCCATATCTCGGATATGGTTTATACATGATTTAGAAAATGAGTTAAATGACAACTTTTATCAGAAATTTAATGTACTTTAATGTTGCAATTAATTAATTTTTCACCAAAACCAAGAATATTCATAAAAGTTCTTTACTAAACCTAACTTTTGGCTACTAAACCTATGCCTGCCCAGTCTGTCTAAAATGTTCATTTTCGAAATAAATATTTACCATAGACCTTTCAACAGATGAGATCCGGTCTAGAGGCCAGTGGCAGATAGATAGGCGAACGATGTGGCTCCTATATATTTAGATGGTTTCCATCTATTTCTATCTCCTGGCTGCGTTTTGGGTGCTCCTCGCCTCTTTTCCATTCAGTTTCCTCACTCTTGGGAACAATAAAGTGTATTTATAGAACTGTCACCAAGTGTTTGAACCAACATTTGGTGCTTCTAGATATTATCTCTGATACTCAAATAATTTTTTCTTGGTTAATAAGTAATAGTAATGAGATATCGTGATGTGAATTCATAATTTATTTATTTGGAAATTGGTACTTTTTTTTCTTGGCCAGTTAATAGTTACTACCATTTGATTAAATCTATCTAATTTCATAAGATCATCTCAGTCTGCCACTGATGCATTGGCTGTTGGTCGTTTTAAAGGATTAAATAATTTAATAATAGATAAAAGTCCAGAAGAAAGCTATAAATAACTAGTGAGGTGTAGATAGTTGACCGTAGATTAATGATTGGAGAAGTTTGTCGGGAGGTGCGGTCAGCAAAGAACAACATAAATAAACAAAATCATATTTATTTATTTTATGCCGATGCTTCGACCTGATTTTCAGGTCTTCATCAGGACTATAGAACAAAAGAGATAGCAACAACATTTAGAGAAACATAAAATTGAAGAGGAATAGTATACAAACAAATTTGGAATATACAAAATATTGAATTGAATCATAAATGATAAAAATTGATAACTGCTGATTGAATAGTAAAAAATAAATTGATTGATAATCGTGTTATCAATTTTTATCATTTATGATTCAATTCAATATTTTGTATAATTCCAAATTTGTTTGTATATTATTCCTTTTCATTTTTATGTTTCTCTAAATGTCGTTGTTATCTCTTTTGTTCTATAGCCCTGATGAAGACCTGAAAATCTGGTCGAAAAGTCGGCATGAAATAAATAAATATGGTTTTGTTTATTTATGATGTTCTTTGCTGACAAACCACTCCAATTATAAATAACTAGGTTTGCTAGTTTTAACTTGCTATGAATTGTTTACCTTGGAGGAACTGATATTTGAACCCGGTGAGGCGAGGGTCCCAAAGCTTTAGGACTTTCTGAACCAAGTTGGTTCAGAAGGTTGTGGGTTCGATTTCCATCTGGGTCTATCAATATTTATTTAGCGGCCGCCCCAAGAATCTTGACATTCTCACACGTGGCTGCCTAGGTCCTCATATGAAGGATAATACGAACCATAATAAAAAAAAAAGGAAACGTTTCCTAGTTTGATGTATGCTATAGGCGCCATATTAGGGAGTGCTAGGAACCCAAAGGTTTATGTAAACACCTGAGAAGCTATGTTTTGCTGGCTCATTAGGAAAAGAGAAGCCCCTACACTGGCCTAATAGCCTCAACTCCTTCTACCTCCATAAATATGGCAGTTGATCCCCTTCCGCCACGTGGCCGTGCCCTTTGAGCAAGATGAACAGCTTCCGCGAAATTCAACGGTGTCAGCTCATCATTCAGCCAATCAGTTGCTAATGGGAGCCCCCAAATACTGATCCTGATTCACACATTTCCGGGGCAACGATCTTGTACAAAATCGTCGGCATACGCCATGTCACCCATCTTCATGTTCTTCTTCCGTCTGAAAGGATAGCGACATGACTCCTATTGAAACTATTGGAGGATGTGTTTAATTTAATCATACAAATTATTATACGTTGGTGAAATATTGATGGCTGAAAATTCTTTTGGTATTACGAGCTTGAAAAATTAATACTCAACATACCAAAATGTGCTTCATGTAAGAATTCTCTATCCTTTCATGATTTCCTATAGACTAGATCTATTACCTAGATTTTTTTTTAATGTATTATGTTGTCAATTCGTATTTATCAGATCTAAATAATGTCTTAGCGTTATACCTTACACAAAAGAAACTCTCCAAATTCCAACATTTTTGATAGTATATTAATATATTTGTAATTTTATTTAATTAAAATGCATATTTACATTTGCATATATTAAAATTGAGATCACGTTTACTGGTTAAAAAAGGTTTTGCCTTGCAAGATTTTGTTGTTTTATTTACATTACGGCGTTTTGAAGTTTAATGTTTTATATTTTCAGGAGAAAAACAATTAAATCTATTGTAAAATCTTAACCTCATATTCTTCATAAATTCAAATACAATAATGACTGTTGACTGATGAAAATTAAAAATCAATTTCGCCGTAAGTTACAGAACTTATGCATTACACTAAACCACTTTTTCCAAACGCTTATGATACATGTTTATTATCTATACTTGTTTTAAATAAGATTCAAAATTATTTTAATTTTTTTTATCCTTTCATACGACTTTATCAATTTTCGTGTGTTTTGGGTTCTATTCATTTCGCATATTTCCTAATAACGCATTACTTAAGAGTCTTGTGAATCTGATAAACTAAAATATCACTCACTATTTTTTTATACCTATCATAAGTATGTCGCATGTATTTTTACTTCTGCAAATTTTTTTTTGAACGGTAATTTACTCTTACCCAAAGTTTTGCTCTTAACGGTGATTTGGCACAAATTAAAAAGGTATTTCAACATTTAAATATTGTCTTATCAAATTATCTTTTCGTTTGAAACAACAAAATATTTTATCCAGAAAAGGTTAGATCCAAACAGGGAAATATATTTACTCACGTATAAATATGTTCCTAAAATTTTCTCTTCAATTCCGTTCAATTGTCTCTGCGATATTAAAGCCATTAGTTTGTTTTGTAATTATTTCTTTATATTTGAGTGAAGTGAATATTGCTCATTTTACTACCAATATATATTTATATTACCATTCCTTTAGTATTTTTGTTGATGATTGTTGTAAAAAATCAAGTTTGATATGAAAAAATATTTCTTCCTCAGCAATGAAGTTAGGGAAGTTTTGTATTCAAGTAGGAAAAAAAAAAGTCTTCATTATCGAATATTGTCACACTCATTACATTTTAAACATAAGGAACAAAGTTGGTTCAGTTTCTATCAATATGTCGGTCTGCAGTCGAATATGTGTTTGAGCATTGGGAACCATTAATTCGGTTTTCATGAAATTTTTGGGTATTGTACTGGTTGGGCTTATTGATTCCCCCCACTACCTTCGTTTACGAACGCGTAAAGGTATTTCCTTGGTGCACCTATATTTCGCAAACGGCTCTTCCAATTAGTCCCAAGATTGGAGGAAAGTTTGTGATTAGTGTAAGGCGGGTCAACCAACAATTTAATCGGATTTCGTTGGTTACTTCCGCTTATGCATGCTAAAGACGTCTGGTTGCACATATTTTAATTGCTGTTCTTCTTGTATGTTTTATTATCAACCGACAAATCGTTAAATTTTCAATTAACTCTACCCAATCAGAATCTGCATAATAACAATAATAGTAGTAAAATAGAATTATAGGGATATTCATGTATATACATTTATAAATGAAGGAGATAAAAATCGTGAGAAAGAGAATTTTTGTAGTTATACAATTTTTTTTTATATTGGAAAATAAAGAGTATTTAAACAATGTATACCATCTTTTAGATAATTTTAATTTGAATCATAAGAAAACATAAATATTATTATGCTACAATCAGTGATGAGCACATCATAAAGATTAGAAGAAAATCCTTCTTAATACACCCCACCCCCGAAACCCTAGAATTAGGAAGCAACATTGAAAGTGGTTAAAATTAAAAATCGGCGTGCACTTAGTACTGGTACACAGTAGTGTCAAGTTCCTTTTTTGAAGTTTTGGAACTACAAAAGTATGTTTCGAATATGTGTTTAGATTTAACTATTTTTTCTGTTAATGGATTTGACTTTTATGGTTTCCATAACCAATAACTGGTCTTTGAACGTCATGGTTTGGAAAGAAAACTTAGAACTAGAAACTAGGGAAGAAGATGAAAACGACAAAATGGACTTCGAATTATAAATGTTATAAGGTTGATTAAAGTTCCACGATGTTTTAGCGACTTGGCACACTATTCTCCAAAATTTCAGCCAGGGACGAGAGGTAACGATATGCTCTGCCATTCTCATTATCTACCTCTTACAGTGAATACTCAACGTAAGCTGGCGTCTGGTTCAAGAATGCCAGGGTTAGGTGTGAGCTAATGACACCTCTACCTAAAAAAAAAAACCTAAAATATCTGACTGAGGGAGTGTCTGTAGGCAACATGACATCTGCCACTCGACCTTATAGACCAGCTTGGTGTGTTTTCTCTATACTTACATCTAGTGAGATGAATGTACTTTTAAAAAATATTGCGAAGTATAAAATCAACACAATGGAACTCCAATGACAGACAACGTATTTAGAGTAGAAAATGATAGTAGTACTTTCATGCTGTATATTCCCAATTATCATGAAAATTATCTAATTGTGTAATTGATTTTGAGAATCAATAATTATCATACTAAATGTTACTTTTACACGATTAAAAAAAATAATGACATGAGGACTGCATTTTTGTAATGACAATAAGACTTGGCATAAAGAGAACCTCATTAATCTCCTAGTAGTATAATAATCAATGAAAGCTACAATAACGCGGAAAGAGTAAAAAATAAAACAAAAGGAAGGTGTTTATTAAAGGCGTTCTTCCTTCGCTTCTTGCCAGAACTTATTTTGGGAAGCGAGAGCAACTAACTCATTAGTAATTAGGATCGTTTTAGCTATGAGTTATTAATATATATTTAACGATTGTATTCGTAATGCTGATCAACAATATAATATTACAACACAATTAATTCGTTTATTTTGAAAAGGCGATAAATGCCAAAAATAGGATTTGAGTGATCAAGAAAAATTTACAATGAGGGGATGGTTGAGGGATGCGGTCAGTGGAAAACACAAATAAATAAAAGTTTATTTATCAGTGCCAACATTTCTGCCATAATGTCAAGCCTTCATCAGGGTTTTCATTTTGTACATATAATTACTAACTAGATTTTCATACGTTTTTTGTTATTTGTTCTTAACAACTTTGTACTTAATTTTAATATTATTATTCTCCTACAGCCTTTATCTCCTTATAATACTTGAACTATTCTCGTCTGTCAACACTTATTTATGTATCCATAATGTTAGTTGTTTTCTAATCATTCTATATATCCTTTTATTCATTGGTTGTTACATTGGTTTTTGTGCTTAGACCTGATGAAGGCTTGAAATTCGAACGTTGGCACTAATAAATAAGTTTTTACTTAATGATTAATTATAATGATTGTTTGAGAGTGGATTATTTTATTATTAACATACACAGTTTTGATCCAAATTACTCTCAACTTTTATTCTCAAAAGCTCTCCAAACGAAGGGCTTATAAAGGACTAAAGCGCCATTATTCTGAAATTTTAATTAAAATAAATATGTAATTATTATAAAAAATAAAATTGGTAAATAGATAAATATTGAATCCACGATCAATTATTAACTCGTTATTTAAAAAAAAAATTACTATTTGAATATTTGAAAATTACCCAAATCATAGTGTAACCTTTATGTATTTATTGATAAAATTCTTAAAATTGTGTTTAATTTTTTTCAATTTTATGAGAATCGATTTTGCGAAGTATACATCGGAAAATTTGGACTTATTACTCTTCTAAAATAAATTATCCATTTATTAAAGCTAATTAAAAACTAAAAATTATTATAATTGATTTTTTCTTTCACTAAATTAGTAAGCTCCCGTCTTGTCAGTAGTAGATTAGTTAATCATTTATAGAACTTTGTTGTTTTCTATGTGTGATTTTTATTAATTAGTTATTCGGCTTAGTACCTATTAAAGCCGAATACCTCCAATTTCAGAACATACATTTTTCATATTATGGTGTCATAAAAAGCTTTCGCGGATGATATCGCCATCTACAGCAGCAGCGTTAACCCCACGTATGCACTAAACCAAGCAGGAAAGGTCTGTGAACAGATCATTCGACGGCAGAATTATCTCAATATCTCCGTAAACCCAGGGAAAACGAATTGCGTAGTGTTTGAACACCAAGCAAAAAAGAGAGCAAAACTTCCGAGAACGCTCCAAGTGGAAAACTCTATAATGTCCCCATTCTACGCCATAGTCTATTTGGGTATAAAACTGGATCGACATCTAAAGTTTTGTACTCATCTATATCAAACAACAAAAACAGTCAGAAGGAAATCCTATCGCCTACACCATCTCCTAACATCATCGGCCCTTTTCCTCCGGTTAAAACTTCAAGTCTTCTAGAACATACTCTGGCCAGCGCTCCTATAATCCCTTGTCCATCCACCTCAACGATGGTACACAGCCTCACCTACAAAATTTCCAAATTTCCATACTGCGGAAGATTGTACAGACTACAATATGGAACAAGGAAAAACCACCGACTCTTCACAAATTACTTGGTAGCGATTGCAACCTGCATCATAGCAAATAGGGGCTTTGAAAAAAAAAAACAGACTGTGTTTGGGCACTGTTACCTTGGTCGATGTCCTTCAGACTCAGTCTAAACCCATCCATTTATCAATAGTAGAGAGGTCCCTTCCCACTCGTAACAATGCAGACGGCGAGGAAGCGCCACAGTGCTCCCATGTACACAGCGGATCCCACAAGCTACCTTAAAATGCTCTTCAGGCAAAGAAAGACATTTATGTTTATTATCTATTATGTATGTATACATATGGTTTTGTTGAAATAATAAAATTAATATAAGGGTGAGAAAAAAAATACTCTGTTAAATACAAAACTATATTTCAAATAGGGGCTTTAAAAAAAAGAAGTTACGTGGCATCAACTGGTGTAGGCCACATAATACCCTGCAACTAACCTTAAAATGCGACAAGGAATTTCATATTCAACTGTTATAGATATATCATTGCCTCTGTTATATATATGTATAATACAATCTATTTTCGTTCTCATGAGGGTATGAAAAAAAATTACGTAGTAACTCCTTAACCAACGTTGAGGATGATCTATTAACTCCAAAAATGGTTATTCAGGACTTAAATCATCTATTCATATTTTTTGCTATTACTATATTCACAGTTGTCAATCGATTTATTTATACTTTTTTTTTTTTTACCATATCACTACTACCAACACAAATGCTTTCGTTGTTAAGTCCCCATTGTCTGTAATGTAAGTTTGCGGTACTACGACTTTCTGTCGGAAGAGACACGACAACGTTAAGAAGAAGCAGCTGTAGCAGATGCCGGGGCTGGCTGCATTGTTTCCAGCGATTTACGTCCCCGCTACACCTGCCTTTTCTCCAGGCTAATTGTATTTTTACTGTACTACAGGTGTTCTTACATAGTCGTGGCGGGAACTTGTTTCTTGACTAAAAGAAGAACCCATCACGAAGGGCATACATCTTATCGGGGTGTTCAAAACTGTTACTACCATTAGTGTTATATATTATATAATGCCAGAACTTTTCATGTTTATGATCTACTAGCCGTGCTCCGTTGTTTTAC
The DNA here is from genome assembly GCF_000696795.3 of Halyomorpha halys. Lineage (NCBI taxonomy): Eukaryota > Metazoa > Arthropoda > Insecta > Hemiptera > Pentatomidae > Halyomorpha > Halyomorpha halys. The sequence continues at coordinate 205,051 of NW_027104662.1, read as the reverse complement.
CCACTTTAAGGTTGGTTGGGTCGCCCGTAGCTCAGTGGTTAAGACACAGTCTTACCAATTTGATGCATATTGGCGATGCCGGTTCGAATCCGGCCTGGGACGTTGACTTTTTTCATTGAGTGGACCGCCACTAAATGAAAAACTTTGACCCCCAACCATGGTTAGGCAGTATAGGACTCCAGCGGGAGTCTTGGCAAAAAAGGTTGGTTTATACATAGTTCCTTTTCTGTCCTTTGTTGTATATTACACTGGTTTTTCACCACAACCTCATCTAGGTAAAGCAGAGAGAGAAATTGTTTATTCAGCAATGCTGCTCAAATACTCATCTTACTTATCAATCCATTATTGGATATATAAACACTAACATGTATTATTTACAAAGATACAATTTTTTTTCAAATATTAAGTAACTATCATAATATTTTTTCCAAGAAACTGAATACAATAAATTTCAAATTTTCTTCAAATAAAATTTTATTTCATTTTATATATATTTTTTTCCCTCATTTTCCTTCTCAAAGTTACAATACCTTTGTCCTTATTCATTCTTTCCCTTCTTTTGTTCTCAATCCTATCTATGCTATCCTCCCTATTTCACTTTCTCATATCTTCCTCCTCCAGAGATCCGTACACATATGTTTAACCCATTGCAAAAATTCAATTAAAATTAAACGAAATTATCAATAAGCAGAAATATAGAAACTGCACCAATTTTGTTTTTATTGAAACAAGTGTTTTGAAAAAAAAAACTAGAAACCTTTTAGTAAAAAATATAGAAATAAAAAAACCTTGTTTTTTCTTCAAACCACGTATATATTAGTTGGTTTATGTTATGATGATAAAAAGGCATTATTTGTTGATAATGTTAACTTATAAATATTTCTGGTAACGCATTTACATTTAATTAATTAACAAATTATAAAAATATTAGTATTATTTTCAAACCCCATATTACAATATTTTCTTAGTTCATAATTAATAGATTAATTTGTGCTTGTTCTTCTAAAAATAATTTAGAATGTACGATATCCAGTGCATGTGAAGAAAATACACTCCTATCTACAGGATGCTTATATATTCTCTTAGAAGGTCTGAGCGAAGCACTTTATTAATAATTCTTTTATTGTCATCGGTTTGGGCGTATTAGTAGAGGCAGAGTACAAATTACTTAATATTGCTCGTTTTTACCTTCACTAATATATCTATATACGAAATATCGAGTAAGGGGGTTATATAAAATATGAATACGACTTATCATTGAAAATATACTTTTTAAGATATCCTGGGTTCAAATAACCAAAAGACTGCATGTTAAAAAAAAAAAAAGTAGAAAGGAACATTATAATAATCAGAAATGTTTTACTAGTTCGTTGTCTTGGTCTTTAATCATGAAGAGATCAGTAAACCCATCATTGATTAGTTTAGACCATCACATTTTATTCTTTAGATAAATCTTTTGAATTTAATATTATAATTATAATAATAACAGCCATTTGCAAAAATAAACTGAGAAAGGTTTTTAAATTTTATTATCGATTACTGTCTGATGTTCCATTTTCAGTGGCCAAGTTCAGCAGATGTAGGTTATTTCCGTCAGTCATCAGCAATTCGTCCATTGATTTCTACCCGCTCATTCCATCTTCTACTTACCTAACCTTATCATCTTTCAAAAGTTAGCGAAGAAGCTGTTAGCACAATAGTCATTGAACCAGATTCATTCAGTGTTTAAAATACATATCTGAGGTTTTCAGTTTGGTTATTCAAAATGATAATAACGTTTGATAGTATATTTTTAATATATATTACTATATATTAATTAATGATATGTAATATATATTAAATCTTGTTTGGTACACACAACACACAACTTTCACCTACCATTCTAAATATTAAATATGTTCTCAAGTTTTGATAGATGGGCTCATGATAACTTCAACAAGCAATTGCTATATTTGTGATTTTCGCAAAAAAGATAGTCTAAATACCAGGGAAGATGAAAATTATGAACAAAAAATTTGTATTTTATGTTACTATAAAAATTCATATTTTAGGGTTTCTTGAGGTAGTAATAATTTTGCTTGCCAAAAATAAAACAGTTTAACAAAAGATAATGAAGCCGTAATATAACTGGGAAGGTCTTGGCTTTTCCCATTTGCTGCAGATATCCTATTTTTCTCCTTCAGTTATTAAAACTCTTTAATATTTTTTATTTATGTATTGCTTATTATTGCTAACAATGAGTACTGGTTATTGTTTTCACATAAACAAAAATTAAAGGTACTTGAGAGGAAGATTTTTCAAAAATTGATATCATTTAAGTCTTTTTGACTACTTCATTCAAGTTAAGACCTAGCTGATATTAAATACCATTTAAAAATACATATTATATATTAATATATAAAATATATATTAATATATATTGATATTAATATATATTATATATCAAAATATATATTATTAATAGATCAAATGCTTCAGTTGTAAATAATATCACTATCGACAAAGATAGACGGAATGTGGTTGTTAGGTTAAAAGCTTTTTAATTACGTAATTTTGAAAAATGGATTTAGTTTGTTTACTTGCCAAAATATTATCATAAACACTAAATTTTTATTTTATTTTTTCCTAATATGTCATGTCATTGCGTCGAATAGGTTCAACGTGGATTTTATTATGTATAAGCAATATGATTCTACATATAAATGATTGGTCATTAGTGAATTTAAAAATGGTGAGGGCTACGGTCAACAATAATTATTAATCGGCCAACAATAGTTTTTAATTATTAATTGATTTTCCGATATTTTGAAAAGGGAACTTGAATTTGATTCAAATCAATCCATTTTGATTCAAAGTTTAAATCAAATCTAAATTTCTAGGTTTTTTTGTAAATTTCCACTAAACGCAGCAGCCCTGATGAAACATACATTGTGAGTTGAAACGTTGTCAATCAATAAATAGTTAAAAATATTGCTGTTCTTGACCTCTGGACATCTCCTCAAACATTAGAAATATGGTTTAAACTTGACTATTTTTTTTATATTTGTAAAAATGTAAAAATAGATGTTAGAAGATATAAGATTTATTTTTTTAGAATTTTTTATTTGAATTTCGACATGGTTTTGTTAAGTTTATTTTTTCAGATTGCTTTAAATCTTAAATATTTGTTGTTTTTTTTCTAGATAATGTCTTTAATATTTTAATATTTATTTTAAAACTTTTTGAATCGGAGTATGAAGTCATTGAGATTTTCTATAATTTTAAATAAAATTATTTATTTGTATTCTTTTGAATATTTTTTTTTGCTATTTGTTTTCTGTTCAAAGATTTTTTTCTGGCCTTGCCTCTTAATTTGTAGTTGTAAAATGAAGTTTTTCTGTGGGCAAAGTAAACAAACGGTAGTTAAGGGTTCTTAAAAAGCAGCTGTCCTTTTGAGAGGCAAAAATGTGGAAAATTAAAGCCAATAGTGGTAGGAAAGGGGAGCGAGAAGGTTGGTTTACACGATGAGCTTCCGGTGCATTTGTCCGCCTGCACGCAGATCGTGTCTTCGGAAACCAAATATTTTGAAAACAACATATCAACACTGACTTATAGTAGACTTCTAGAGATAATGTGCGTTTCTTCGTACAAACAACAAAAATATTTATCATCAAAAAACACTTTTATAAATTGTTTATATAAAATGTTTACCTATAAAATAAAAACTTTATTTAACTATTTTCTTGAAAAATGTTTCTATAGGTTAATTGGATACTATGTATTTATTTTACCAATTTAGCTTCATTTTATATTTTTATTTAACTGCTGTTGGTTTACTTCTAAGCTAGATGACATAAAAGTATAGATTGGGTCCTGTAGATGTTCTATTTAATAGATGTTCTAGTATATGTATCCTAGGCAAATGAGAAAGGGAAACATGATTTGAAAACAAACAATATATAAAGATAATTTGAAAAGAAACTATATATAAAGATAAGAAACATGATTTGAAAACAAACAACAACAAAAAAGAACAATTACTTAAACGGAAACCTCTGTTCTATTTGCTCTTGTGTAAAATTAAGGAAATTTAAGTAAGGAGACTACAACAAAACATCACCAAAAAGATACACCTACTAACATATATTAATGAACGAAATGTGAGTATATATAT
>NW_027104662.1:191517-197158 GCF_000696795.3 Halyomorpha halys | reverse complement strand
ATAAAGGTCTAGGGAGAAAATTATGTCCATAAGGTATGATCGATCGGGAGAGTCTGTGAGAAGGTTCGTGTTGAGATCACCTGCGATTATTATGTTTTGGAAGAGAGGAATATGTGATAGGAAGGAGTATTCAAATGTATCATCAAAACGAACTCGAGGTGGGCGATAGATAACAATATAGAGGAGGGAAAGGAGCATGACGTAAGTTGGACAAAAATGTATTCCAGATGAGGTGTGTCAAGGGAGGGAGACTTTAAAAGGACTTTGGCCCTCAGGCTGTCGTGGACATATAGTGCAACTCCACCGCCAGTACGGTCTATTCGGTCATGACGAAGGAGGGTATAGTTGGGGATGGAGATAGAGGAAGTTGGGATATTGGGTTTAAGCCACGTTTCTATTATAATATACTAAAAAAAAATATTTTTATCAAGTTTTGTAATATGTGATTGAAGAGTCCTGAATCAAATAAGCCACTGAAAGGACGTATCATTTCCAACAGTGAGGAGTTATGGAACACAGCTTTAATATGGAGTTGTATTTCAGCTGCTATTTAATCGTTAAAAAAACTTTTCAATGTAACTTATGTATTATAATTTTGTTTTTGTACTATTATTTAATTATTCATAGATGTAATAAATTAGTTTCGAATTCCGTAGATTTTTAACTGTTTTTGTATGGAATTAATTTTAGATTAAAACCGTCAATACACAATTTATTTCAATATTAAAACTGATAAAAATTCTTTCAATCGGGAATTCTGAAGATGTTTTATATATCAATTCCTTTTTTTCGTATTTAAACATACGATCATATTTTTATATTAAATATAAGCCTATAATTGTTATTAATTTCAGTATAGTTTAAAACTATGAAAAATTCCTCCTGTTAAAATGTTAAATTTAATTATTTGTATTATTCTAATCAGTGAGTTATTAGAATTTCGATTAATTGTACTTAGTATATCGTGTTGAAATACATCCTTGAGAATCTGGCAATTTTTAATTTTTTCGTTAAAATGTTTTAAGCTAATTGTTCTAAGCTTATGTTTTTTCCATTCATATTTTTCTCTCTCTAATTTTCTTTCTAAAAATGTCAAGTATTGATTTAAAACATTGCTGTTAGTCTTGTAGATTACATTTAAAATTTAGTATTTGATCGCTAAAAGGTTAAACTACAAATATATGTTATCAAAGAAATGTTTGTAACCCCACCTCAAAAGGCAAGACACGTATGAGCATACGATTTCAATGGGATTCCCAACAGAATCGTGGGATCACCACAAGCTTCACTAACCTGGAAATAGACACATTTATGTACAATTCTATATGTTATCAACAAATTGAAAAATTTTTACTTCGTTTATTTTTTGTAGGTAGTGAATTTCTTTAATTTTTTTCTTAGTTATAAATGATAATAATAAATAATTAGGTATTCGGAATGGATCTCTATTTAACCCGGAATGACTAATTACTGATTAAATTTAGTAACATTGTTCTACGATATATTATTAAAATAGCTTTGAAGGGTGATATTTTAAGAGCATGAGAAATGATGCCTGACTCATGGACTTGTTGAACTCTAAAATGACCCTCTCAATCCACAAATAAACTCAGATGTTGGAAATTGACTCTGTCACTATCAGGTAGCAGGCCGAGGACAAACCCTTTAGGTCTTGCCTATACAATTTCCGAAATTCCTGAACTATACTTTGAGAAATTAAGAACTCTACAATGATTTTGTAAAACTATATAGATCATTGTTGAAATATTCTCTGATTTCCGGTCTAATTCTGAGTTTTCAAATATATATACCAAATAGCGTTGAAACTATGATAATAGAATTCAACCATTCAAGAATTGCTTCCAACTCCGTATCATCGAATTATATACAATTTTACGCGTCTAGTGTGGCGGACTGTTGAAAACAATTTGCTTTTTTTCTCTCAACCGTTAATCCATTCTGAAATCCTCATGGGATCCACCTACCCCTATAAAATGGGTACCTTATTAAATCCTTCATGAAGTTTGGGAAAAAGTGGTGGACTTTAGATGCTGATTGTCAAGGTTAACCGAAAGTATTGAATTGCATTGCGGGGGTTCCCATAAGAAAGGCACAATCAAAGAGAAGCAACCTGCACTAGAGAACCATCTTGTTTGTTTTTGCCAACAGCAGTTCTCTTTTCTCTTTTCTTCACTATCATCTTTAATGCAAATAAGTGAGTAGAGAGACTCTGAAGTGCACTCCGGAGCAGAGGAGGAGAGAGAGATCAGGAAATGAAGGAATTCAAGAAATAAGGAGGGAGTAACCAGAGAATGGAGTAAGTCCTCCTAATTCAGCATAAAAACATCCATCATCATCATCAACCACATAATTAAATCTACAGTTTTCCATAGCCTAGTTATTCCAAATTCATTATCTCATCTAACAACGAATGTTTTATTTCGGCCACCCCTACTACCAGTAACTTAGACAGTAGATTTTCCTTTTCATTTAATCATGTTTTATTTATCAATTATATACAGTTCACTCAACCCCAACCAGCCAACACAAAGTGAAGTGCGCTTGGCCTTCAGTGGAAGGCGTAATTCATACACTGACCATTCCATCGTTTTGAATAACCGTTAGTCCTCTTGCCCTTAGACCCTGAGTTTTACTGGTACAATTTTTTTTAAATTTACATATTTCTCTTTTTTATATACATAAATTAAATGGAGACATATCCATATTTCAAATATATATTATCCTTTAGTATTCATAACTGTCTTTATTCTAATTTGGAATCGTGGGTTGCACACCACGAAAATATTTATTCTCATATATAGTCTCATATTTATTATAGCAGGGATAGCGGTGGCACCGGGGTAAGGCACGATGCTACTAACTCCAAGGACCCGGGTACGAATCCGGCTGGGCAGAAAAATGTTTTATGTTACACTGTTGCCGTGAGTCAACCCTGTGGGTTCTGGAGCCCTCCTGGGGTCCACCCAGACTCTAAATTGGATAAAGCTATGGCGGTAAAGTGTGATTCTGACCTAATCACCTCCTTGCACAAACGTTGGTCTAATAATAGTACTTCCTTAAAAAGTACTGAACTCCTGCCCCTTTATGGATTGTAGTGATACAGATTTTTAATTTATTATAGCAACAGTCATTGGGGAATTTCTAATACTATTTATTCCATCATATTTAAATATTGACTGTTTATTTAAAGTTTTGTATTCACATAATATACCTGTCCCATGTAGTAGAATAATTTGTATACTCTATTATTGTTTATTAGAGGTCAGCCTCAACATGTGTTAGTAAAAAGACTAATTTTATTATATAGATCAAAAACTATTAAAGATATTGTATTTCAAGAAAATAATCTTTCAAACATCTCACCTTATTTATTATCTTATGTAGAACAACGCTTTGGAATATTGTCCGTTATCTAGTCCACACTAATTAAGGTTAAATTATTATATTTATAGATTTATATTTTTATTGTATTCTGTTGTTATTTATTCGTTTTATATTGTAATAGCTACTGTGTAAGAAATATTTGTAAACTAGTAAATAGGCCATTTAGGAACACCCACTTAATAGAGGCTGGGTGTGTCCCTGGAGAGTCTCCCGACTGGGGATGAGCGTTCCACGATCTTTATGTTACCGTTTCTACAGTTCTGTTCCCCGAGAGGAGTGGATATTTTTTGCTTTCTGTCCTACCAAAATACAGAACCAATCGCCTCTCCGTTATTAATACCGGTTTAATTGTGGGTTTTTGGGTTCTTACCTTTCGGTTGATACAAAGTAGAAAAGAAACGCGAAAAACCCCGGTACCTCCACGGGGAACAACGAAGATCCCATATTCCCGACCACTTAGTGAATCATTAACCCGTCATTGGTCGCTGAGTGAGAATTTATCTCATGTAAATAGTTTTTCGGGTCTGGGAGCTGCTAGAGGAAGACTGTGGTTCTTATCTTCCTGAAATCTGTAATTCAGAATCTCTTCCTTCTATACCTCGCTCTGATTTAGCATCCAGCCCTCTTTCCCGGACAATGTACCCTTCTCATGAGACATTATCTCACGCGCGATTGAGAATTCTATAAAAACATTCAAGTTGTAAAGATTTTTCCCATGTGCGCCAAATGTATTTAATCCATAAAATGCTTTTTCTCGAGGAAAATTAGCAGTGCTAGGAAAACGTAGGCTTTAAGAGGCGGGAACTTCATTAGGTATTTATTATTTACTATGAATTGTATTTCGATACTAGTATATATGTGTGATCGTGTGAAAGTGTATATTATGGTGGTCGTTATAACAAAAATTTATCTTTTCATGTTTTCATCGCTGCGCCACACCCATTACGGAGGTATTTTGTGCATTCTGGGCCAAGAGCGATAATAAAAAAACAAAAAATAATTGCCATCAGTGTAAAAGACCGACATGTCCCAGTCATATGCTGTTCACTTGTACTAGTTGTGCACAATTACAACAAATTGCACAATGTGCAAGAAATTTCTTCAGACTTAGAATTTTTTTCTTTTTTTTTAAGATTAGTGTTATGTTCTTACAATATGATATATCTGTACTTTGATTCTTATTATTACTTCGTCTATCACAAAATATTATTTTATGTCTATTACTATTTTATAATTATGTTTATTTTTTTTTTTAAACTAGTTTGCTCTTGTATCAAAATAAATTTTTTTAATACTTTTTTTTCTGCTTAAACAAACCTAATATAAATAAAAATTTCATATTTTAAAAAATGCGTTCAGAGATCTAAATACGAAATGTGAGAAAAGGTCTCACGCCCGGCATCCGTGTTAAAATTACTTAGGGACCAATGACGGGTTAACTGATAGGATTAATCAAAATTAAATTTTCTTTACGTCAGCCTTTATTATTAATTGTTTTTATTTATTTTTCTAAAATTTACTTTTTTAGATTGGTTTCATATCTTTGGAGATACAAAAGTCAAGCTCTGCAAAAATATTTTCATAAAAACGTCTTAAGAATAAAATGTATGTGGACTAAAATTTTGCACTGAAGTTGGTTTGATGAAGAAGTTAAGGGTAGCTTCTGGAGATCTATTCTAAACTCGGATGGCTGGAATAGGGCTCGGACATTCCAGTTTTCCGGCGCTCAGCTATATTTACTTAACGCAGACAGCCCGCGGGTCTCTCCCGCCTACCTCTTCTGTCTTTATGCTCAATTATCGGCCTCCAGTTCCTTCCTATCTTCTACCTGTTTTTCAAATATTTGACTCGGGGATTTTTCTTTTAGGTTAAAAGTATTTTGGATTTGTTTATTAAAACCGCTTATTTTTACATTCACTTATCTATATATGGAATATATAGGTGAGGAAAGGTATTAATATCATTGAAAATTTCAAATTCTAATTTTCGACGAAAATAAATGTCTTGAGGTCCCCCGAGTCCAAAATAAAAAAATCACAAAACGTTCTATGTGTCTGTGTACAGCCTAGCTCAATATACAATTCAGGAACAACATTCACGTATTGAATGTTCTTTTGATAGATAGATTTATTTATTGATAGATATTACAATCTGCCACACAGTTATGGGCAATAGGTAATATTGATAAATGATCTCATACATACTAAAATTTAAAAAAAAATAAAAATAAAAATAA
>NW_027104662.1:169571-189152 GCF_000696795.3 Halyomorpha halys | reverse complement strand
AGGGAATTGATAGCAGACAGGAGTGATCGCCTAGCTCAAAAATTAAAAGTCTTACGAAACTGAAATGTAATATATAAGCTGTGTGTATACCTGGGATGTGACAGCAACTTTTTCGCTGAAATCGACTCGCAAAAAGTGCCACTTTATATTCGTTTTTTCACAATTTTTTCGATTTTCTCCAAAACGGCAATAACGATATTGGTCAAAATCGGTGAATCAATGACCAATTAAGTTATCTTTAATATCAGATTTTAAATAGACTAATTAGGGCTTTAAAAAAAAAAAAAAAAAAATCTTCATACAAAGTACCTTTATTTTGTTTATTTGAAAAAAATAAACAGGTCTCATTGTTAGCAATATTATACAATGTATAAATACAAAGTATTCAAATTTTATGTCTAACTAAAGGGAGGGAAAAGGAAAAATAAATCTAATTCGAACGGAAAATGCCGAGACCGCACGATCTTTTCCGATTGCATGACAGTTGCATTCTTGGTTGGAACAAAATTTTTATTTGTTATTTAATACCCCATCTCGAAAAACCCTTATATTCTAATTTTTATAGCAACACATCAAAAATGTGTTGGTCTTACTTTTCTTCTCTGTTCTTAAGATATTTTTTTGCTAAGATCACAAAAATAGCGATACTTCAACACGAGGTCCCTGACCAACACAAAACAACACGAGAGCGGAAATTTCGTAAGAAATATTCGGTTCTGTTTTGTACATTAATCAAGTTTTCAGGTTATGCATAAGGTCTTTTTATTTATTTATCTCTTGCTAGTATGTATGCTAGCTACAAATGTTTCGCAATTCTACGTTCTTTCTAGCGTAAGGAAGCCTTTGAGTAAGTTGGTTTTATATTTCTGTAAGGTTAAATGATACCCCAAACTGGAGCTCAATGTCCTTTTTTATTTTTAAGTAAGTACTTAAAGAAAGTTTAGTAGAAATCTAATTGACAAAATTTAAGTGAACTTCGGCAAAATAATACTAAATTTTTGTAGCAAACAATTAAATTAAATTGCGAAAAGAGATAGGGATATCATAAATATCGTAGACAATAATCAATGTCGGAATTCCAAATTTATAAAATCTGATACTAAAAGTTTTCAGAAACAAGGATATATGTCCATCTAATTGTGTTAATTTTGATGGATAATAATTTTTAAATTGAAAGTATAAATTTTAGAATTTTAAAAATATTTGCATCTTTTTTTTACGAGAATTAAAGATTGCCAGTAATAAGTTTAATTTTTAGTTTAAAATTTCCCATAGTTTTAAAAAATTTCTCAGTTAATCTGGTGCATTGATCATTTTATTTTAAAAACGGGTGTATTGGATAGACAGTCAGATTTACAGCTGAGTTGACAGCCATTCTAAATACACTTCAGTTTGGAATTTCAGTTATTGAAAATACAATACATTTGGCAGGAGGGTTGTTTTTGTTTGGATAACGTCATATTGGCATAACCGCCTATGAGATGGTTGATAGAGCATCAACCGAGTCATGTTGAACCTTTCAATGCTGAAATCAACCTTCCTCCTAGAGAACTTATACGGAAAGAATGGCAATATTTAAGGGACGGACTGGCAATGAATAAAATTAAAGTTGTGAAATCAACTATCACGAAGTGGGATTCATTATGGCTCTATTGAAGCCCATACTTCGGTAGATATTGGTATATGTCAATATATATGTGTATTGTTTGTGGTTTATGAATATGTCAGTACCTTCAGGTCGTACTAACTGTGGAATGAGGTTGATCTAGGTCATTGGTGACATAAAAAGTTGTACTATTTTCTCTAGCATGTTCACCTCTATTACGTAAATTTGTACAGCTAACATTTCTGTATATTTTTTATACTCTTTAAAAATAATCTTATCTTTGTACAGTACAGGTAAATTGCAGAACTTCTTTAAATAAAATGTTAAAAGCTTACTATAAGATAGATTAATCGGTTAACGATAATCATTTATTTTAGTTAAGTAATCCTTGTATTCTTTTCCTTTCTAGCCCCTCCCTTTGGTTCGGCAGAGAAATAATTAAACTGCTTGATAGAGCATTTCCATTATGAATCTTCTTCTATTTCCGCTGTTTGTTCTTCTCCGCTACTGTTCTGCTCTATTTCATATCTCAATGCATTTTGCATGGTATTCTTTGACCTTGTTCTGTCTAAATCTGTTTTTAAATAAAAAGTACCTATAGGCATTAAAGAGGTTAAATAAATAAGTTATATAATTTTATATAATAAACAAGTTCAATTCATTGTATAACACAAATAAGTTATTTCTACTATTCCATTAAATAACTGGTATTATTGAAGCTATATTTTACTTCGCCCGATTTTTGCCTAAAACCCATTTTTAAAATCACAAAATAAAAAATATACATTTTTTTTTATAAATGCTGTATGATCTGTTTAATAATAGACCATGATTTCTTATAGTACTGTCTGATGAAAATTCACAAAAGTTAACTCATCTTACATTTTACTGCTTTAAGTAATCAAGTCCGTTCCTGACAATCCTCCTAGGTGCCCGAAAAGAAGGTGGCCACGAGACCAGCTAATATAAAATGTTATTAGAGTGCTACCAATAGGTAGTTTCTCTACACGCCTATAACACTCCAATTTAACTTAGATCAGATTTACTAAATGTATTATAATGTACAGTTGTAAATAGCAATAAATAAATAATTTAAAAAAAATAATCAAGTTGATTTTTTTCTAGTAACCATAAAAAAATATACTACAGTTGTAGCTCTTAATTTTTTTTTTATTTTGGATTGTCAGGAATGGAAGAGGATGCAAGATTAGAAACTAGGGGGTTTGAGTGGTTTGAGAGTTTATAATGGAAGGAGTGATATCTGGTTTGGGCTAGATCGGTTACATAGGGAACATTAAGGTCTTTATGGATGACTTTATTTGTGACAAAGTAAGGAGCATTGAGGATTTTACGAAGGATTTTGGATTGTAAGGATTGAATACGAGAGGAATTCGAAGGTTTAGTGGAGCCCAAAAGCTCAACTCCATATGTCCAGATTGGCCTTATTACAGTCATGTAGATCAGTCTTTTGTAACGTGTTGGAAGTTTAGACTATTTGTCTAGTAAGTGCTGCAATAGTCGAAATCGACGTGCAGTTTCCTGTCTTTTCAAGTGTGAGGATTCCAGGTTAATCGCTTGTCCAAATGTAGTCCAAGATAGCGGATCTGTTCGACAGGGGTAAGAGTAACATCATTAAATGAAACTGTAGGGCAGTCAGTAGGTTTACGACTAAGGGTAAAGGTGATTTGATGGGATTTGTTGGAATTTATCTTAATCCTCCAATTACGACACCAATCTTCGAGGGCTGTGATATGTGATTGAAGTTTTTGGGATACAATTAATGGGTTATTATTAACAGCGAGCACACATGTGTCACCGGCATAAGTTGTAAGGATCGTGTTAGGATTGGTTGGAATGTCAGATGTATAGACGCTGTAGAGGATGGGACCAAGGATACTACCTTGAGGAGCTCTTAAAATTAGAACGAAAAAGAGTCGTGCTTGGAAAAAAATCAAGGTAAAGCTCGAAATTGTTTTAATCTATGTTATTCTGCCTCTAATAAGGAGGAACTAAGTACATCGATATTTTTCGACTTTTTTTTTTTAACTACATTAAAATAACTCAAAAACATGACACATTGGAAAAAATAATTATTTTATAAAATTTAGAGCATAAAATGACTGTTATGACATTCGACAAAAGGGTATGTGTGCTCAAAACGGTGGTCAAGTAAGGCCTGATTTTTTTGGAGTTTTTCCTTTGTGTAAACTTTTCGATTGCAGGTTTACGATCAATCTTATTACAAAAATGTATAGAATAATAGTTGTCAATATCTAGGTGAAACTATATACATAGCTTTCTAGTAATTTAATTATTTGAATTTGCTCAAGAGCACCTTTATAACACCTACTTTTTCAAAATAATATCTTACACTGGAAATGTAATATTGCAGTAGGTGTAATTAAAAAATAATTAAACCAAAATTATCAAATCTGTGTATTAAATTAAAACGCATTATTTGATGACAAAATATTGAAATTTGTTTTTAATTTAGGATTTTTTAAAATTTTTTTTTGAAATCGTGAATTAATTTTGGGAAGATTATATCACAGGGATGATTAGACTTACAGATATCTATTAGCAATCAAATTCAAGCTGCTTATTTAATGTACTTTTTAACTCTTATCTTCTTAGGAGTAGTATTTTTCATGATTGCGTAAAATATTTATTTTGAAATTGTTTTGTGAATTTCACAAAATCTTATCTGGATTTTTTCCTTCCAAAACTCTAATTTTACTGTACTATTACATAAGGTTTTTGTTTAATGTATGTTAGTTGTGATTATATTTTTCGGTTAGGAAAAAAAAAATAGCTTCTAGGTCATTCCTTTCTCCAACCGTTCTTCACTATTCGATTCAGCACGATGAAGCGCGTTGAAATTAATTAATGAAATTAATATATTGGAATATCTAAACGTAAATTTCCTTGTCCAAATACCGATTTGTGAGAATTGGGCATTTTGTCTCTCTGTATTAAGTAAGTGTAGCAAATTCACTGTCGAAATATTTTTTTCTTTTTATTTAGTTAATTTTTCATCTATTATTATTTAATTGAATTTGAATTATTTAATGTTGATATACTATTGTTCAGATTCCCTTCTTTTTAATATATAACCCGTATTGAATTTGATAAATCAAATCTAATTGCTTATTTTAATTTTTTTTTACACCGAAAAAATTAATAGAAAGTAGTCAGAATTGCAGTGATTGAACTCTTCTCTTAGAGTAATCCATATTAATATAGAATGTAGTTATAATATATACTAACATTTTAAGAGGATTCTAATTGCCCCTTTCTGCCTTTAGTTGCCGGCGAAATGTTTCTATCTATATGATACAAATCCTAGGTGATACAAAAACTATTTATTGTTTTTGAGCTGTGTGTTTTAGAAAAATACTTACAAATACAAATAAATCCAAGATTGGAAAAGAAGTTCTTTCTGGCTGAGCTAATTTATGAATTTAATTCAACTTAACTATCTTAAAGATTTATTACACGTAAATTTTATTAAAATTAGTTATGACATAGTTGATTATTTACATTCTGTAAGATTCTGTGCGGATGGTTAATAAACGCTTTTTCTAAACCGGTGATGACATATTTGGTGGACCATAACTCACAAACGGTATATGCTATAAAAAAATGATAACAACAAAACTAAATCTTAGGCTCATGCACAACAGACAATGTTTTAAGCAAATTTCGTGAAAATGCGATAATAGAAATCACATATGGTTGCCATCTTGGGTTTATGAGGTCGTAAAACCAAACTCCAACCAAACAATTTGAAGGTAAGCACGTAGCATAATCCCATTATGGTGCACATAACAACTCTTTATTGTTAAATCTCTATTCCACCTAGCTCCTTCCTTTCACAAAAAAATCTCACGAAAGGTAAATATGCAGTTTGCTCCCGAATTCATTAAAGCCGCTTGAATACCAAAAGAAAATTTTATTCACTACAATTTATACCTTCCAAGTTTCTTTTCGAAATTTTCAAATATCTCTCGAAAAAGAAATGGGGAAAGTACATCATGTCTTAACCTGCGTATATTATTAAAATGTATTTAGTAAAATTATTAATTGATTATCTATGTATATAAAAGGGAGCGGTCGAATCTTTGTCCATAATAAACTTTTGAATTACTTGACCGATTTTCATGCGTTTTTTTTTTTTCAAAATGCTCCCTTTCACCATGGTAAGGATTAAAGATTAATCAAATCGTTTAAATCAAAGGCCAATGTAGGACGAAATGTCAACCAAATATGTGGACCAAAAAATTGTATTTTCCATTTTTTTCGAAAATTTCTATTAAGGGTTGAGGTGCTAAAAACGACTATGAACTTTGTTTCACTCCTTAAAAAAACCTTCGTATGTCAGTCGTTGCGAATTGTTTCAATGTAGTGCTAATATTGAAGCACAGAGATGGTCATTATTTAAAAACTATTCATATTTCAGGTAGTCTATACGTGACAATGCTCTAGATTGTAAAATTGCTTTAAATAACCACCAAAATCAGACCTGTATTAACTATGATTCAGCGAAGTTAGCTGTTGGCATTTTACCACCCTTTGTGATATCAACACTTTGATAGGTCAGTCGGTATGGCAAACAGAACAAATTTCTGGAAGCTTGTTGATTGACCGTGTGTATAGATGAATGGAATATGGTCCGGGTGCGGTAAAAAAAAACTCAGATGATGGGTATACTATTTTTATTTAGCCAACGTTTCGCTCCACGTTGCAGGGCTTCGTCAGGGCTAAAAAAGATACAAACACTTGACATAGTTACAAAAAAAAAAAAAAACATAAGTGGAAAATAACAGAGGTATACAATGAAAAGTAAAATTTAATAAGAAAATTAAAGGTTGTAAACAGTAAATGAAAACGGTAACAATAACAGGTAGATAAGAGAAAAAATAATAGAAGAAATATTAAAGAAAGTACAAATTAAGAGATGAAAAAAGAAAAGAATTAAATCAAATGATGAGATAAAATAAGAGAAGAAATATTAAAGAAAGTACAAATTAAGAGATGAAAAAAGAAAAGAATAAAAGCAAATGATGAGAAAGAAGTCAAAGTCAGAGTGAGCCATTTGTATTGGGAGGAGTGGGGATTGCAGTTTAGCACGCCACATAATAACGGAAATAATTTTAAAGTAAACATTGTAAAAAAAAAAAAATTATAAATTAGGTAAACAATAAATGGTAATATACATACTAGAGGGGGATAAGAGATATTTACAAAATTATTTTTTAAAAAATAAATAAAAATAATGAAAAAAAAATTAAAAACTCATAGATAGAAAAACAAAGAAGAAATAAAGTATAAAATATTGGGATACACTATGTGTAAGTGATTAAGAAAGACAATATACCAAATGAGTGGGGATACAGAGAAATGTAAATTATAATAGAAAATTAATAACAAAGTAATTAGTATAAGTACACTTAAGAAGGTAACACATGAATATAAATTAAAAGATAAGATACATGAATATAAATGAAATAGGAAGGGTAGTAAATATAAAGTAATTAAAGAAGTGATGAGAATTTAGAGAAACAATAATAAAAGATATGACAAGAAAGTTGGTTTCTGAAATGCAGAACAAGTGAAAAGAAGGATTATGAGGGTTTTATTATGTTCAAAATGTGTCGATATGTAAGGGAGATGCTGTCTTTATCAACTTTACGATTGACGGAATTCTCAGTTAAATTTATCTAAATGGACTCCGAGATGAGACGTTTTGTGTGGTTGGGGACAGTGGCAAGAATGAATGATTGTCGAAATTAAAAGTATGATTCAGGTTTAATGCGTGTTCTGATAATTTAGATGCAAGTGGATTATAGGAGTTGATGGAAGTGGAAGAACAAATTTCATTTTCGTTTTTCACCGCATATATTGGTTTTAATTTATGTCACTAAATCATAATAATGAAGTAATCGTAAATGTTTAATTTTAACTAAATAAAATAATTTATAACAGACAATCAATTATTTTTATTGAATCTATACACATTGTCAAATATATCAATAGCGAAGCATTGTCTAGTCAGATAGTCTATAATTGTCGCTAAAGGTCGCCGATCAACTATTGGACTAATTTCTTGATTGATAATGAAACTGAAAAAAATTCTGCTAAGTTATTAATTAAATTATGCAGAGTTTTGAGGACCTGAACTTCCGAAACGATATGTAATTCCTTTAAATAAAAGGCCTTGCTAGGCGTGTAGTTCCCGACGCCAAAGACCGTATATCCGGCAACTAATAACTATCATTTGGTCATCTCCTTTGTCAGCGTATCCTCCTTGAGTTCCCATCAGCCCTATTGCTTTTCTTTCTTCCTTTGTAATCGAGAAGGATATTTGAGGATAAGAAAACTTGAGATAATCTCAAGAAAAATTGCCTCTTCGTCTATAAAATTACTTTGACAATATTTTTATACCCTTCAGCTTTGACATGAGTGCTAAATACAATAGATGAGATAATTTAAAGTGAATATGTTATCAATTTTTTTTAAATGATATTAAATTTACTAAGAAATATGTGCGACCGTTGAAATATTAGTGATCATTGTGATTAGGAAAAGGATTGATAAATATGAAGAATGTTTAAACTTTATTGCTAATGTTCTGTGATTGTTGAAAGTTATATCTTTCTCTGTCTTGGTATTAAAAAAAAAAAATAGCAGCTATAATCTATAACATTTATTCCAGCTAAAAATAGCTCTGTTCTGATCAAATATTTGTTTTTTTAAAAACCTAGGCAACGAATCTGTGAACTTCGCTGAACTTTTAAAACTAATTCAGGTTGCTGTAAATAACAAAGAATAGCATGAGGCTCTTGAACTGAAAGTTTATAAAGTTTAATGGAAAATTCTCTCGAGTCATGTTTTCCAAATGTGGAAACAACCTTACTATCTTTATTTCTTACTAACTGCAATGGAAAGCATTCTTTTTCTTTACCAAAGCATTTAAAAGGTAAATGTAGGCATGGGATGGAGAAGATCATCTAAGTTACCTCAGCCTGAATATAGAATGGAGTTTAATTGAAGAACTTGTATGTTATCTCCCAGTTTGCTCACATCGAGCAAAATTTGATTGTAAAAGTTGTGATTTACTGCTTTTAATCACAAAATGCATAGGTCATGTATTTTGGGGTAACATTTGCGTAAGGCCTCCCGTTGGCTTACTCCGGAGGATATAATAGGCAGCAGTAGCAGTTATATGATATTTACAAAAATACATTTTCAAATATTGATTTATTTATTTGCAAAAATACATTCACAAATATTGATTTTTTTTATTTGCAAAAATACATTTACAAATATTGATTTGTTTAGTTGCAAAAATAGATTTACAAATATTGATTTTTTATCATTTTGAAAAAAATAGTTTATTATTGAACCACTATATCTCAGGAAGTATTAGACGTAAAGAACTGTGTCTAAAATATTTAATTATCTGATTTATTTAATAAACATTATCTGAAACGTCAAAATCTGCAACATATCTGAAATAACATTGAAAAAAGTAAATATTTTTAACATTTTAATTTTTTTTACTAAACGTTTAAGAATTTCTTAGGGTTCCTAGGTCAACATTTATCATACCATGAGGTACCTTCAATGCCGAATTAGGTGCTTTTATCCGTCACGGTATTCTTTAAAAGAAAGCTAAAAGATACTTCATTTATGATACTGCAGAAGTGGTACGCACAATGTGGTGGGAAAATGAGAAGCAAACATACCTCCACACCCTCATAGAATAACCAACATTCGCGAAATGTATGAAACAGAGTCGTATTAAATTCCTGTACCGGTTAAAAACCCTCACAAACCCTTTGTTGTATTTTTTAACCGCTACGCTACCTCTTGTGCTGTGACGGAAAACATCAAAATTGAATGTGTAATAAAATATCATTTTATTTTCATCAGTGAATACGTTTTCCTTTATTAATTAAAATTAATATATAAATGTTAATTAATAATATTAAAAAACTCTTTTCTAGAGACATCTCAAGCCAACGAATGTTTCGTGAGCTACCTAAATAACTTTTTCTGACTTTAGAGATGTTTAGAATGATGCCATTATTTTTTTTAATGATGTAAGATCGAATTATTTTTTTGAATTTACAGTTAATATCACATATCAAGATAAAATATAAGTGTCGATATTTTAATTAGATTGTATAATTTATTTTATAAATACATAATCAAACTTGGTTATGTTAACTAATATTATATTATTACAAACTTGATTTCATTTTTTTAAAATTATTATTGATTTGATTCTATGCTAAATAATTCGTGATGAATCCTATTGAGATGAATCAGAAGTAAGATTTTTTCTTCTATTTATTTATCTTTTATCATTGTCTCATACCCAATTTTTTTTTTTTAGGTTGGTACCTTTTCTTTTTTTAACTTCACTTTTTCCTCTTCATTAAGGTAAGATATACTTTCTATAGAATTAAGAACATTTTTTGCATGTAAATTTATTACATTAGTTAATGTGCTTGTTAATATGAAATTATAAATTATAAAAATGTGATGGGGGGAACTCATAAAATATAATTACACTTAGAAATTGATCGGAAAAAGGAATGAGCGTATTAATTAACTTTTTGTATTCTATCGTATAGAATTAAAGATTTATTGATTCCTCTCATGGTATTTGAAATACTAACTATGAATGGTTTATTCAGTTGAGTCCCATTTTCTATAGACTATTCGGTCAGGCACTAATCAGTTTTTTTTAAAGAAACATTAAAAAATTACACTTGCTGAACTCAGGAAAAACTGTATAAGATTTTGATTATAAGTTTCTCTTAACACCTACAAGCGAATGAAGTATACACTCCTATTGCATAACAACCTATTCTTAGATCAAGTAACATTAAATAAACAATAACATCATTACTACGTACTTTTATTGCATTCATAATAAACGTATTAGTACTAAAAAATCAGTTATTTCACACCAATTTTGTCCTTTTTTACCGCTTCTCGACTATCTCGTTAATATTCAGTTACGGTCAATCATTTTTATGTACAAGAGAATACTTACTTCTATCTTACATTGCTTCAGCGAAGAAAACAAAATTAATAATAATTTTACCTTTACTAAATAGATATAGAACAAGAGTCCAAAAGTAGGAAAACAAATCAGTTTTTCACCCCAATTTTTTATTGCTTTAATGAAAACTATGCATAATTAGTAGTCGAAATTGACGAGTCTGCTAAGTAAGTCAAGGGAGGGGGATTACGGCTGTAGCAGGGTAAATTTGCTAAAATAAGAGCCCTTATAGAGGTGTTAACCTTACAGTTCCTGAGATTCAGAAATTTTGTAATAACGTACTGAAAAATCAGTTGTAAATTTTGTGTGGGAAATCATTATCTCAGGAGCAATAAAACATACTGATGTCTATTAGCACTCAAATTAAAGTAAGTAGTAAAGTAGTTTATGACGTTTATTTTCGTAGTAGTTTCAGTTTTCATGATATTTGGAGTTAGTTTTTATATAGTTATTTGGACAAAACATTTTGTTTATGAATAACTATATATCAAGATCCATTTGATGTTCAGATGTCTGCTAGAAATCAAATTAAAGCCAGTTGAATGTACTATAATATACTTTTATAACGTTTCATAGAGGTTGTAGTTTTTTATTACATTTGCCAAAATAATTTGATTTCTAATTATTCGGACAAATTTCATATGCAAAATTCGTATTCATATGGAAATATCATAAACATTACTACCCCTACGAAGATAAACGTTATGAATTACTTTATATCACATTAAAATAATTTAATTTGAGAGATTTCCCACAATAAATTTACTAACTATTGATTTTCCTGTACATTTTTAATGAAATTTTCCTTTTAAAAAAACTGTATTTCGGAAATTATTGAACGTTAAAAGCTCTGTTAGGGCTCATATTTTAGTAAATTTACTCTACATTTAATGATCTTCTATTAGGTTGTATAGTGTTGTTGATAGTTTTAACGATATGGAGCTCAGAATGAAAAATCATTTTTTTTAATGCTTTGAAACGGTCTCCATTTTTTATTCCCTTCTCTATACTTGAAAGACTCATCAATTTTTACCAGTAATTATACATAGTTTTCATTAAAGCAATCTAAAATTGGGGTAAAATAACTGATTTTTTTCTACTGTTGGGCTCTTGTATCTATTTAGTAAAGATAACATTTTTTTTTTTTTTTTTCTTCTCTGAAGCAAATTAAGATAGAAATAAATATTCTCTTAAACATAAAAATGATTGACCACAACTGAATATTACGGAGATAGTCATACATAAAAATGATTGACCACAACTGAATATTACGGAGATAGTCAGGGGTGCAAGCAAAAAAGGACAGAAATAGTTATCAACTATTTATTTTACGATGTTTTACCCCACTTAGCAGGGCTTTAGTAGTACTAAAAAAGGTACTAAACAACTTAAAATAATTTTTAATTATTTAATAATAATTTTTACTCTCTTAAAGAAAAATTAAAATAAATATAAGTTAGTAAGATAATCTTCTCATATTTTATAAGACATCTTTAAAGAATTATTATTTTACAATTTAAAGAAATGAGATGAAGAATTATGGATAGCAATGAATTGAATTTTATTTCTCTACATACATAATTTTTCTTTACCAAAATGTTTTTTTATCTTTTGCCTCTCTTAGACTATTTATATTTAAGGAGAATAACAAGATATTTTCTCCCTTAAGAACATTTATTTATTTATATTTTTTTTTCCTGATCCTAGTTTCCTATAACATTCTGCTGCAATTTAAGTACTTGTGTGTGTGACTATAATATTTATCATACAAAATCCTTTTTAGTGCTTCTGAGCTTATTTTGATTAATTGATGATAAATAATTAATAGTGTTCATTCAGTTTTATTCATATTAGTTGATCAAGTTACGCTTCACTTTCTGTTTATTATAAATGTGTATTTAGTCAGTGGGGTTATAGTATAAAAGTTACAGTCTAATTCCAATTTATGAGTACAGAAAACTGTTGTATTAATGTGAATGGTAATAACACATTAATACAACAATATTGTAGTGTTAATAACACAAGAACATATAATTTATTTATATAACTAATACCTACCATAAAAACTTTTTTTTTTTTAAATGTATAAATTATTCGCGACGGTCGAATATTTTGTCAATATTTGATCTACAATCTCAGTAGTGAAGTTTATATTTTTCTGGATCATTTTAGTTTTTTTTTTTATAATACTAAATGCTATTCAGTTATCCTTCTACTTCTCACTTATACCAACTAAAATCTCTAGCATAAAGTATTTAAAATATACATAGTTGTGTTTGATTTCATTGTGGTTTTAGTGTGAGTTGTGTATATAAATACAAAATAAGTTCGATTTTTAAATGCTATGAATTGTTTCTGAGGAAGGTTAAATAAAACTCTGGGATAAAAACAATGTAAATATTAAATAATTTATTTCAAATTTCAGATTAAAAAAAAACATAACCTTTCTTTTTTACAA
The DNA here is from genome assembly GCF_000696795.3 of Halyomorpha halys. Taxonomy (NCBI): domain Eukaryota; kingdom Metazoa; phylum Arthropoda; class Insecta; order Hemiptera; family Pentatomidae; genus Halyomorpha; species Halyomorpha halys. The sequence continues at coordinate 176,012 of NW_027104662.1, read as the reverse complement.
ATACTGTTGTTATATATTAAATTGGCATTTATTCGATATTGGTAGTTTTTCAGATAAAGTAGTAGTTTTTTTTTTAGGATTGCTGTTACATAAGTAAAAATAATGTTAATCAAGAAAAGAGTTGCCTATACTGTGAACTATTAACTGAACAATTTTATTTAGGAGTGAGCCTGCCCAATCAATATCTAGGCCCCCTCTCCTGACCCTCACAACTCCACTCACTATACACATGTCTCCCATATCATTCTATCACTAGCAAACATGATTATTGGTGTAAAATGGATTCTAAATAATTGTTACTGCTAATTATATCACTAATTTGTTATATTGTGCTTTAATGCTACTTTTTATAGTTTACACCGTTTACAAATCCATTATATATAAATAACTTTCTATTATCTTATATTCAACCTGACACTCAATACCTCAGTCATTTTACAATTTCTAGATTATACAATGTATTTTAATTTTGTAAAAAATAAGTATAATGGAATAAGGACACTATTTATATTTTTAATTTTCCAAAACTTCCAAAGTGTATAAATATAATAGTATAAACTGGAATGTTTATTTTAATACTCCAAATAAAAGAGTTAAATTAATGATTCTCTGTTCTTTTTTTTTTCTTTTTCGATTTTTTATACAATTATTAACATTTACAACTTAAATTGTTGTAATATAAATATTTACATTTCTATTAATATATGACTAATGTTTTTGTTTAAATATCAATATACAAATTAACAAGAAATTACAAATTAGTTTTACCTACAATATAAAAACAAAATTCTTTTGACACACATTATGGTATTTTCAGACATTATTAATTCGTTTTGTTTCCTTCGATAAACAGAAACAGTATTAATAATGGCAACTAATTGTAATGTCAAAAGAAAAGATACACATAAAGAAAACTTTTTTTTCAGTCTTACAATTAAACTGTAAATAATAAGAAAACATTTTGCAAAACTTCACATAAACAAATGAAAATATCACTTTGCAAATTAATATTTACAACAAATGAAAAAAAAAACTGAAATAGACATTATATAATAAAGCCAAAACAATTAATATATCACACATCAAATAGAAAATTGTTCTTTTGAAACCTATTAAGGCATCTAAGAAATTGAGAAGGCAAGAAGTCTTTAAGACAAATATCACAGCTCTTATGACATGGACTGGCCCCCATCAATAGGCTTTGATGGCAATGGGCGGTTAGCCATTTTTATCTTGGCTGGCAGCTCTGTATAGAAATGGACTCTGGTATCGGTGGGCTCACCGTAATCACAAATTACTGAGGTTGGTCCAGGAGTCCTATTAGGCAGCTCAGTGTAAGTATGAACTTGCCTGTCCTTAGGCTCCATGTAGTCACATACCGCGGGCTGTAATTTTTTTGTTTCGCCATAAACTGTGTATGGCAATAACTTGTCAGGAGAAGGTGCTCTAGTACCCGTACTCACAGTTTCCTTCTTTTCTCTAGAAATAGTTTTCTTTTTTGGCACTATGACATCGTACACATTTTCATTGTCTTTGTCTAAATCATCTAAATTTATAGAAGCGGAATCTTTGTAGTTTTTATTACAACTTTCTTCCACTTTAATGAGATCATACAAATGCTCAATCATATTCCTAGCTTCACTATAATTTTCCGGATCATTCAGTTTCTCTTGCAAAGATTGTAAAAGCTCCTGTGTCAATTCCTCTGGTAAGGTTTGAGTAGCCTTATCTTCTAATGGGATTTCTTCTTCTTCTTTAGCTTCACCAATTTTTCTTTGAAGCTCAGCATATTCATGAATCGAAAGTCTCGAAATAGAATGAGCTGAACCAGTTGGAGTCATGCCACTTCCCGAAAAAAATCTTGTTATACAGCTGATGTATGAATTGGTTGATGGCAAAAGGAAAATCCTAGCTTTGGTACAATAGCCATTTCTTCCAATCCACATAACTGCTGATATGATCATCATTACCACCATAGCACATAAGGCAATAATAAATATTGAACCGAGAATCTTTCTTTCTCTGCCAACATTATTTTCAAACATTGTGTCGACAGCTGATGATATTCCAGGCAACTGGGGTGGGATCGCAGCATCTCTCTGAATTTCCTCACAAAGGATAACTTCATTAACAGAACATATCCTCTCTGTAAAATTTAACATGTTGTAAAATCCTTCAGGTAAGTCGAAACATTTAGAGAGTGAGTGGTCTATATCGCACAAACCATTTCGGAAAAGCATCTCGCCCAGTGAATATGGCTTAATCATTGTCTTAAGAGGTATTGCCATATCACACCGACATTTAAAGTGGAAAAAATTACTTCCAATTGAAAAATTGAGCTCATTATTTACTTGAAAATCAAAAGCATTGGATGGATTATCATACAAATTATTTTTTGAAAAATTAATTATTGGGGCCGTTTTGCTGATCAATCCTTCAGAAGAAAAAGCATACGGGTCCAGTTTTTTAAACGTGTTATTGTTTATGCTTAATCTATCCCACTGTTTTAATGTCATTGCTCGGCTGAGGAGTCTGTGGAAAATATTGTCACTGATTGAAGCTATGGCGACTGTCACATTGAAGGTTCCAGGCTGCAGTGTCCCAAATCTATAATTAAAAAAAAAGAATTAGAAATGAATATCAGTGTTAGATCCTCAAGATAATGGTATGTTATTTATTTTTATTCTACATTTAAATAAAGTGTATTTATTTTTTATTACCTAGAATGATGAATGTTGAGGTGTGTAGTGCCTGATAGGACAGCCCCTGATTCCAACTCGTGGAGGATCACTCGATCCAAGGTGAGAGTATGGAGAATGGTTCTTCCTGAAAATGCACCATTTTCCACTTTGTCGATAGTCGTATTCTCGATCGTTACTTGAGCTAGGCTTATTGCATTGAAGGCATCTGTCCTCACTGTCTTGATATGGCTGTTACGTATTTTAACTAGGTGGGCTGACGAATAAAACGTTTTTCGTTCGAGATTTTCCAGTTTCACTTGGTCCAAAATGATCTGCAACAGAACATTAAAAATTTATATTTCGAATATATCTAAGATTAATGTATTAGTACCTATTTTTCCAATATATTATGGATTTCATTTTAATAAGTATAGCTGCATTATGAATTATATCCTTCATTCCTTGAGGAAATAAAAACAAATCAAGTTCGTTCGATTTTATCTTCTTCTTATTATTATTTTTTTTTAATAATTATAATATTATCTAATGCTTTTATATGAAATAAAAATATGACAGTAGCATTGACCACTATTTGACCATATCTCGGTGAGTGAAAGATGTGTCAAACAGATCTAAGAGATAATTCCACTGATAAAATACGTCAACCTAGACACCGGTTTGTACTGTTGACTTCCATGCTACAGTGGCTCTTGTCCCTTAACTGGTTTTATTATTAAATTGCTTGTCATAACTCCAGAATATATATCGTTTTGGAACATGTTATCTATTTTTAAGATAGATAGATTAATAACTACAATATTTTGTTCTAGTTCCATATAAAAACTACAAACTTTCTCACTACTAGAAACCTATTACTGTGAGAAATGGGTAACATTTGCTTTTGCGCTAATGTTACGCAATGCCTTCACATGGATCAACAAAATTATTAGCTATTACAAAATATTTTTTAAATTAATATTTTATGTAAATAAATATTAAAGAATAAACAAAAAATTAGTCTTAACACTGACTTAAAATATCCGAATTTACTCTAACCTAAAAAGACTTTTCAGTTAAATCATATCTCGATTTCAATTTTATAAATTATAACATACTTGTAATAAAAAAAAATTGAAAATCTCAGTCTAAGTATTTGACTAATCTAATATTCATTTTAAGGGATAAAATATATTAAAAATTTCTTTTAATTACTGAAATCAGATGGTATTTTAAAAAAAATATATATTTGCATTTACAAGTTTTGACATATTGACAAACAGGACGCTTGAATGTATTTTTTCTGTTATCTGTATTCGCTCTTCCAGCGATTAAAATAGGTAATTTGTACATCCCAGGTTTTCATACATTAGACCTGTATATCATAGGTGACGATTGAAGTTTCGTTTATCTCACAAATAAAGGATATATATAAGGTTATATAACATGTAAAATAACTTCCAATTTATGAACATTTTGGACAAGCCGTATATATTTCTACCCCTTTATGAAGTTGTATTATATGATAATTATATTAGAAACAAAGTACAGACCTTAACATTGTTTTAATCTTAAATTCTCAGGGAATTTAAGTCCTAATGGTCTTATCATCATGAAATCCCTTGATATTAATAAATTCTTTGATGGCCGTTTGCATATTCAGAAACACGCCAGGCAACTATTTCAAGGTTGATATCAAATCCTCAAGAATTTTCTTAAATTTCTCTAAATTAAATTTTAAAATATCTAACAATAATTAATTAGGCTTGATCGATAAAACACTAATAGCCCGCGTTTATATAATTTCTTTCTTAAATTCATTCATTATTTTCTATCACTAAGCCAACGATTTATAATATATAGATGGGAATACTTACAGATTCGACTTTGAATTCTTTACTATAGCGAGGAGGTCTTTCGATAAAAAACGCGTCTTCAAGTAGCTCGAATTTGGCAACTTGAGAAACAGTGAGATCATAAAGTCCCGAGAAAGCTTGTGCTTGAATGATGACTTGACTGAACCTGCTGATTGATACGGAGATTTCCCCGGCCACGTTCTTCCAGGATCTTCCTTCTAATACCAGGCTCGAGCCGCTCTCGAATTCAAACCTGAAAAAATAAAACATACATTAAAATTGTTGAATAAATAATAATAATTATATAAATAAAAACAAATTTAGAGGAGTAATTATGAATATAAAAACAATATGTATTTGAAGTTACTGGAATCCTTATTTACCGACAATATTTATTGTCTAGTGTAGGCAACTTACACCGAAGAGGCGTAGGAGTGTGGACCGTTCACGGCTTATCTTAATGTATTTTTTTTAGATCGTTAAGGTGGCCATGTTGGATCCGTGTACGGTTCATCTCAGAACATATATATGTCCTCATCAACCTACATCCTTGGAAGTGGACCGATTTGTCAGTTTTTTTTGTTTTGTTTTTTTAACGAGTGTTTACGTGTATTTCGTAAGAAAGGAATCTTGAAAACCATAGTTTACAGCAGCTATGAATTATTTACTGTAATTTACTGACAAGACTACAAAGAAAAATTAAATCAATATCTAAATGCAGCCGCTTAAAACATAGCATTTCGAGGAAGGACGACTCACCTGACTTTTCTTGAGGAAGACATATTTGCGAAGGTATGTTCCTGAACCAGGACCTTGGGGACATTGGCGATCCTGACGTAGTGGAGGTAGGTCAGTTTTGAGAAGACTTCGGTGTGGAACCTGAGCTCCCGGCCTCCGATCAGTTCTACCGAAGAGAGGTCTTCTGGGAAGTCGGCCGCACTCATCTCCAGGTTCTGCAAAGAAATTCCTTAGTTAGCAAAAAAATAGACAGAATCATGGACAATAACAAAATTAATTGATTTTATTTATAACATAATTATAAATAAAAAAGTATGAAAAATATTAGTTAGGAAGATTTTACATGTTGGCGAAAAGAGGAGAAAGACTTAATAAAAATGGTTTTAGTCCTTGGAATAAAGATGCCAAATATAATATTTATTTTTTTACTCATTATACTTCCTTTCAATAAAAACATAATTGTAGCAAACAATAGCTCCTCAAACATAATCAAATGACTATACAGATGATAATAACTCGTATTTTTTGTTGTTATTAACTGCTTAAAGTAAAAAAAAAAAAAATCCCTAGATACTACCAAATAAATAAACCCAAAGTTAATGTTAACCAAAATTTAATCAATGGTTAAACCAAAATGTTCTATGTACGACATGTTTTTTTCTGTGGGGTTCAATCATTGTATGGGTGTAGAGTTTATACGAAGGCTGCAATAAAAAAGATAGCTGAGAATATTTTTATTTTTTTACATAACAAAATTTTTAATGTTATAATGGTACATGAGAACGGTTATCTTAAGTTGGTCCAGTGATATAATTTATTTCAATAAGATTAAGTACTGTTAGGATCAACATAAGATAATTACTGATAAACAATTAGACATTGTTGAAAATTTATGTTATAACAGTTGTATAATATTTTGTAAACAATATTTTTAATTTTAAACTATTGGAAAATTAGTTTTCTTCATTATTTCATAAAACAAGAAAGGATTATTCGAAGATAACCATGAAATACAACATATTTTTAAAACTGGCACATAAAATGATGGTTTTGGTATTAATGTTTGAAAATTCGAGTTACGAAAAGTTTTTCGACGCTGTCTTTAAGTCATTCGGTAGAAGATCCTTTTTACGCACTAAAATCAAACCCGCTAGTCTTTAACATAACAT
>NW_027104662.1:70584-169501 GCF_000696795.3 Halyomorpha halys | reverse complement strand
TCGCATAATATATTATTATATATATTAAATTAGTTTCCTGGCTCCCATCAGATCAATCATTACCTTCATATTCCATCCCACAATGTCCCTTTGACAATAATTTACACGTGTCCCATTGAACTAAATCTGAATTGATTGGAAATGCTTTACACATGATTTACTTCGGCTCTATTAATATTTTCCCATTACAATTATTTTTTCCTAAAATGGATAAATATCACCAAATACTGACTTAATTCTTAACGAGATAAATTTTAATCTTTACTCTATTAGGTAAATATTAAGACAGAATTTTCATTAAAAAAACAAGAATCTAAACCCGAGAGATTTTCCCATCTTTCCTTTTTTAAATATCGAAATTGCATACTTTTTAATAATAAAAAACTAATTTTATATAGTAAAAAGATAAAGTTTAAATCAACTAATATTAAAAAAAAAAATAAAAGTTGTCGAGTATATTTCAAATCAAAAACTTTTTATTTAAAATCAAAGTCATTCATTTTAAAATAATCGTTTTAATAATTCATATAAATAGAGCCGGTAGTTATCTCTTTGAATTTTTTTTTAAATTATTTTTTTTTTTACTGCGGGAGGCCCAAAGTTAAAGTTTTGAAAGAAAAAGAGAAATTTTAGTTTCATCCAGCTTTGTCTTCCACAGAAAGATAATCCGAAAATTCAAATATTTATCTTAAGTATAGTTTTATTTATAGTGTTTTATTCTATTTCAGTTATTTTGTTATTGTTTCATTTTTTTATTAATAAACGTATTAAGAATGGTTATATCATTACCGTTTAGTGTTGTATATAGTAGCATGTGATAATAAAAAACTTTATTTTTTAAAAGAAATTTCTCACCACATATGTTTCTACACACATCGTAGGGGAATTAGAACACTTTTTATACTCCAGGGTTCTCTTTTATAATACATTACAAACTAATACTATTAGTCTTATTTTCTTTTACAATGCTGACTTATACTTATTTTTCATTTTTAACTCCTATATCTCTAATAAGTGTCCATCATAGTATCAAACAAAAAGTTTTAGTGATTGTACTTTGTAGTTTGTGTACTTGCATTTATGTACTAATACTTTCCATTATGAAAGCTCAGTATTATTTAGTTTCCTAAAATTGTATGGTATGAAAAGTTAGGAATTAGAATTTCAAGTTGGTTTCATATGTACTTAACATTTATTTATATATTTCAATTTTTGATTTATTTTTTGTTCTTCATCACACTTTAAGAATGTGCGTGACACTTCGAGGTTGGATATTTCCTGACTCATTTCCTTATAGTTTTTTTTTTATTGTATTGCAGCGACAGGGAGTGACATGGGCATATTATTTGGACAAGTTCCAGGCACGTGGGCTGCTGCTGGGGGTCAGACCGCCTCGGTAGACTGGTCACTCCCTTGCCCTCCCATGTGGAGGGATAAACCAAGTAGAAGATAACAGGTCTTTACGCGTTATCAGTAATGTTACTCCTACTTCGATACAATATTCCCTCATCTTATATAATTATAATAAATCTAATTAATTCTACGATTAAACTTCCGAAAGATGTCGAAACCCGTTTGTTAAAGCCACCTCAAAACGACTATGTCTTTTTGTTGGAAGGCTTTAAAATGAACAAACAACAAACTGGTTCGGATTAAACATTTATTTGGTTCAATTTAAACATTTTAAAAACCAAAGTTGGTGTAGTGACTCATCGATAGTACAATCATCCAAAAGTCGTATTAATGTATTAGGCGAGCCGACAAAATGAACGCAGACAGGGCTGGTTACGCACGTTCATAGCCACTAATTATCCGGAACTCATATTAAAGTCGAAACAAAGAAAAGGTCTGGTTTCGGACTGTAATGACGACTAAAACACTCAAAAAATGTCCAAACTATTAAACTATAAACGCAGACAGGGCTGCTGAGACGCTATCATGGTCACTAATTAGCCGGAACTGCTATTAAAAACGAAGATGGTCGGCCCGTTGCTAGGCAACCTCTTAGCGACGATTATCAACCCTTAGCAACTGCCTCTATTACTCATTATAATACACAAACTTAATTACACATTTTTCTATTCAACTAACTAAATCCAATAAAAATAAATTAAATACTAATAAAACTCAAATACTATTTACAATTATTTACAAGGTAATTATATATTATGGCGTTAACACCGTTTGAAAGTTCTCCTAATCATCTATTGTCTTCTTATAACATAGAGTTCAAGCATACTCTCTATGCTTTTTAAAAATAATCTTTCACTGAAATATGACAAAAGTTTCCCATTTTATGAGCTGGAAATTTTACGATAGCAGAAAGTTCAAGAAAGTCACTTGGGGTGATATTGAATCATGGAGCCTCCTTTGAGAAAAGAAAGATATGAAAGCAAAACTTGTCGGGGAAAAAAGGAAATCCGACGATGGTCACGTATACGGTGTTGGTGAACGCTGCGGGCGAAAACAAAAATGTCCAACCCCCGAGCTTAAAAACACCATTCGTCATTCAGATACCTTTTAAGTCATATTTTTCGGAATAAAAAACAACTGAATGTCTCGACGCAATGAAAGTGGTCACGCATTTACTTTACTTCCTCTTTCATCATCTGACGTTTGCTTTAACACCGAAACTAATTGAAGCTTCCTGACAAAGGATTGCGGTATGACTTAGCGAAACCTTCGATTTATAATAGGAAGAATTCTTTGTCCTTAGCTACTGCTGGGACAATTTCATCTATAGTTTAATAAATATCTAGATTCTTTTTTTTAACATATAATCTAGAAATTTATTAAGATACTTTTAACACGAAAGTCAGAGGAGCAGGTTACCAGTTTGGAACAGTCAACGGAATATTGGCTATAATCCAAATCGAGGTCAATGTAGGGGCAGACATGGGCGGCTGTCCTGTTGACTGTAGGATGTTACTGCAGCTGGCCGCGATCCAGGGAACAAAAATCGAATAGGCCTGCGGAGTAATAATAACGGATGTACAAAACGGACCGATTATCCGATAAGTCGATTTCGTTCTCCAACTTGGGGAAGTAATTGCTGGCTGAAAGGTAGTTAATTGAAGGTACTAAATCAAAGCTCTCTTCTTACCTCTAGGTCGTAGCTAATGACCAACCATCACATTCTGGAGAAGACTAAAATAGAGGCTGGAGAAGTCCGTCTGAGTCACCCCTTCCAGGCGTACATCAAGGTCGGCATCTATTAATTATGTAGTTAGCTCGGGTATTACTGAGGTAGATTTTTTGATGTGGGAACCTGCTTCTTGGAACAGACTGACACCTTGCTGACCCTCAATGTATTTCTCGGAAATCAACTTATTTTGTTTTCTGCCAGGTGGTTAAAATATTTTATGAGGTTTTGAGGACTATCTCTTTTACAATCGTTTGCAAGAACAACTGGATTAAAATACACATAAGATCGATTAATAATATTTCGTTATTACAATTAAATTTAAAAAAAAAATTAGGGGACTTCCCGTGATCTTTCTAGTACTTTTTCCATGTTTCAGTTGGAAAATCAAACCCATGAAAATTTTTAATTTGTTTAACTTTTCGTGACGATTTAGTTATAGGTCTGATAAGTATAAAAAAAAAAAAATTTCCTCTCCGTTATTAAGATCAGAAAGAATTAAGATTTTTTATACTTTGAGAAAAAAAACTGTTAATAACAAGGCGTAACTAATAGCTGACTGTACTCCTCTCTTCCGATCTATTTATTAAACCGATTAGTCTACTTACTGCCTTAAGTAGATATTGATTTTTCTTTAATGGTCTTTTCTTTTGAGTATTAGATTTTGCTATCACTAGCTTAACTCGATGGAAGAGATCGAATAAACCCCAAGGATCCATAGGACGCCCCTAATGAATTCCTATGCATCTTCCTGATTACTAGGTCCAATATCTATAGTACTAACATAAAGATTTCCATCGAGTATGAGTTGCCTTATGGCCATCAAAAACAGTAGAACAGAAAGAGTAGTACAGTACACTAGCCAAGCAATTAAATTTAATTACAAAGCAAAACCTTCCTGAGAAAACGCTTCATTACTTATTGTGTGCAATTTAAAAAGCAATTAGTTTTTTTTTCAATTTACAGTGAAATTAATTGATAAGAATTTTAGTTTAAAAATTGTCACAGAAAATGTGAACTAAAAAAATCCTATTAATCTATTCCAATAAGAATTTTGAAATATTGAATAGCTGACCTATATAATAGATTGTTGGAAGATGATAGTAAAATTTGGATATTAATGGCTCTGGAGGATTCCTGAACCCCCAGGTTCTTCTTACGGATACCGTAACAGAATAAATAATTATCTGGCACAGCCGCATTCGAACCCAAGTCCTGGCAGTTAGTAACACAGCGCCTCACTCACTGAGCTATCCCGCTCCCTTTACAATAGCGTAAATATCTGAAATATATTTTTCTAACTCAGGTGCTGCTACATCTTTTGGTTACCCCTCTTCCCTCCCCACACGTCCGACGCTCATTGCCAATGTTGTCTGGTGCTATTTACGCTCATCTACACTTTATAACTCTTGTGAATATGAACATATGCGTATACGAAATATAGATATATTAAAATTTGTAAATATAAACTCATCTAGACATGCCTTGGTTAGGTATTACACTGCTCATTTTAACATTATTATACTTTACTTCTGCTTTATTTTTTTTTAAAACTATATTACTAATCATACATGAAACTGTTCGAACAAAGTAAATATTGTTTTACTCTATGTTTTAATTCGTTGTGTTAAGTCATTAATCAGACCCGTGAGGGATGAGTGCCGTAGTGGCAGTAAGCTGCGGAAGTAGGTCGATACGAGAGAGAAGACGCCAGGCCGGCGAGGCTCTAGTAAATAAGAATTTGTTCCACCCTCCTGAGGAGGGGTGTGGAGGAACAAGGAGGAAAACTGTCAAAAAAGAAACTACCTCCTCAGGCGTCATGATAGTTCTCTCACAACGTACCTTTCTCATTAGGCAAACATCGGTGATTAAAGAGCTATTGTAAACGTCAACTTTTCATGCATGATTATGGTATTAGCAAAAGAATCTCTTACGCTTCGGCGGTAAACCGAATGGTGAACAAACTGCATGATTGCTATTCCCAATAAGAAAATGTCATAAATGATATCGATGAATTAAAAATGGCTTGTGGATAAATTAGCGACTAGTAATCTCGCAATGATTGCTCTAAATAAGATGCTCGCGTGACCATATTCTTTCTAGGCGCTTCGGAGTTAGGAATTGATTGGATGAACTGAATTACGAATTAAGCATTGTGTAGCAATGGAGTCTTATTAGAATCTCTGCATCTATTCGTAGCAAGGCGAAGCATATCTTTGTAAATAGTTTAATTCCTTACACATCAATTATAAATAAGTCTCTGGAAACTCGTAAATACCACGAATATTCGATCAATAAAAATAAGGACCCCGTTAATTGGACCATTAATCGTAGCTTTCAAATACCCCTGTAAAATGGCTGAATGTTTATCTTCCTTGAAGTTATTTTAATATACGTAATGAGAAGTTCGATTCTTTTAACTGGACCTTGAGGTGTGGAGTTATTATTATTAAAAAATAACTTCTTATTGAGGATACACCCAAAGTTTCCAAATCTTTAGTTTTTTAACTTGATGTATAGAATAAGGTACAAAAAATCAATTTTTTCATATATATAATATATTACAAGCCTGTAAGTTTTCCATATTATGCATTTATCATTAAATTAGATTAATAAATAAGCTTAAAAGCTTTCGGGAAAAAAAACCTTTAAAAGTGGAATCTTATTCACAGCTATCACGTTTTACGACCAAGTAGGGAAAGTCCCCTGTCCAGAAAGACCGCAAACCTTCCAACTAGCCCCTGAGGAGTATATTGACCCTTCTATAACTGGGCGGCTTCCTCAAGTATGGTTGAGGACAGATCATGTACACGGGATAAGAATTCAAATGTTTTTCTTTGTATTTGTAAAAATTAAATATAACAATAAAAAATAATTAAATCATTATATAACCATCAATGAAACCTAGAGTTATGTATGGATTAACATTCAATTACCTGTACAATTAATTTTAATTAAAAATAGAAATTCTATTTAATTACTAGAAATATTCACACTCTCATATTAACTTATGGCTAAGTTATTCGAAGACAAGTTTTGTAAAATGTTTTTCTTTGCTCTGTACAACCTTTATCAACTTTTAATTATCTTTTCTAGATAATTTTTGAAAATGCAATAGTACGAAGAAGTTTTTACTATGTATTGATCTGTTTATTTTGTTATGAAAAAAAAAAGCTATTCTTTTATAATTTTTATAGATATACTCCAAGATGATGATGCTATTATGTTTGCGTTCTTAAACATATAAAAATATATTGGATTTTAAATTTTAAGAAAATTTATTTTTTGAAGAGTGTACAGCTCAAAATTAGATCATTGGTTCACAAGGATCTAACGGTATTTCTCTAATCCATCGTATTTTTCTCAATTATATATTACCAATGGGGACTTCTGATTGATAAATCCAGTTTTAATTATTGACTTTATTTATTCAGTTAGGTTTTTTTTTTTTTTTAACATTGTCTAAAGGAAAGAAAACAACGTTAGTATGCAAATAAAGCAAAGCCAAAAATAGAAAAGTTTGTAAATACGTCACTTAAGCTTTGCACCGACGATATGAAATTAATAACTATGTATGTGAGTATTAAGTTTAGGTTGTTGATTTTCTTATTTTTTCTTTTTTTTATAAATAATATTTTTGCATAATATAAATTTTTCCCCTTGGTATTGCTGGTAATTTATTGGAAGCGTCAAATCGCTGGAGTATAGCATATGAGTGAGATCACTCAATTGACACACAGCAATTGTAGCCTGTTTCAGTTCAACCCACAGATTTAATTCTCCTTTCGACCTTTCGTACTTGAAAAATAATATAAAATTTAAGTTTGAATTATTCTAATTATCCTTATATAATACGTACGAGATAATTAAATTAAACCGATACTATAATCTGAAATTGTGCTGAAATCAATTTCTGTAAAAAACATACTTGATACAATTGTCAAGTCTTATAGCGTTATATGAATTAATTATTTTTCTACTAGTCAATAAATGAAATAATATATAAGACCAAACAAAACAATATAAAAAAAAAGAAAAGAAATAAAACTATTGAATTCTCGTTTATATAAAATAAATTGCGGTTTAGAATTAATTTTGCTAAAGCCCGATGGGACTGCGGTACTGGTACACCAATATAGAGTCCAGAGCTTCGCTGTCCAGATGCTTTTATTCTAGGCAATAATTTAGTCAGGATGGACGATGTGGTGAAGTTATCTCGCGTTCTAAAAAGTTTAAAAGTATGTTGATTTTTTTATTTTTACTGATAGAAATGATACATCGTTTTGGTTTTTTTTTTTTAAATGAAAAGATCCTTTCATGGGTGTTCCTGTAAAAAAAAACAAAAAAAAAAAAAACCTGGTGTATAATGGAAGTGGAAGTTGAAACAATACTAAAACGATATTAAGAATTAAATAAGAGCATAAAACTCTGAGGGAGTTGCTCAAAGTACAAGAGAGAAACACGGGGTAGATTTCCTACTACAAAGGAAAACAAGAGAAAACAAGCAGAGTTAGGAGACTGACTAACTTTTACCGAGTTTACTCTCTCTTACCGATACCAGTGATTGGGCAGTGTGATTGAATTGAAGTAGGCTAATAAAAATATATTAGCTCATTTATTACCAGAGCTATATCAATTAATCCAGTCAATAGGATAATTAGAGATAATAGCTGATATAAAGAATTCCATAACTATGTTTCTTATTTAATTTTTTAATTGTCCGCAGTAATTTTCGCCGTGGTTTGCATTAAATCATTAAAAAAAAATAATTGAAAAGTACATGAATCAGAGGTACAAATATCATATAATGAGTTGTTTGAGTAAGGTGTAACCGAAAATACAGTATCGTCGAGAATTAAACAAATACTTATTGAATTACTTAGAATACTTATTTTAAAAATAATACGTGGATTATAAACAGATATTGAGAAAACAATAAACATTCTCAACTAAAAACATTATTTATCCCTTAAAGTTTCGTTTTTTAGAATTAAATAAATTATCTTGAATTTAAAATAATATTAATTTTTTATAAACGCGTCGTTACTTCAGTATTATTCACAAGTGGTGATTTTTACACAATACATTGAAACAAACTGTAACCTTTACCGATTATCACTGTATTCATACAACTTTTGTTAACCCCATAAATGTACTCAAGTGTTATCTGCTAACGCAAGATTATCCATTTTCTTTAACATGTTTTGTGAATTTGTGTGCTTGATCGATATCACTTAAAACAAAAAGTATAAATAACATTGTTGTGAAACGATAAATAAAAGCTAACCCCTTAAATGATTACCTCACATTAACCTTCCACAAGTTTTCCTGTTAGCTTACGCGGTTTTGAGACTGATTTCTTTATCTTGCTGATACAAGCAGATGCCAGTACAATCTTTTTGTCGAAAAGTGGTTCTAAGGACGCTATCTACTAGTTTGAAGAAAGAATGAGACAAGGCAATTGAAATTTTGTGTAAAATGTTCCTTCGTCTTTCATTATTCATATGAATTTTCACACGAGAGGAAAAAAAAAACCTGGAGATAAAGAAAGATTGAAACAAAATTAAAAAATAAATAAGACTTTAAGGGAGTTCCTCGCAGTATAAGAGCTATAGTTTAACACAATAATTCCGATATAATTTAGCTATAATATTATTGAATGCAAACTACATAAAATATGAAATAAAAATTGTAGATTTTTTTGAAATTTCTTTACTGAAAAAATATAGTATGCTAGTATATAGTATAGTATTCTTGTCCTGAACACTTAAATTATATATTTGTGGTTATTCCAAGTAACTTTTTTTAACTGACTTAAAACTTTTTATTGTTCCGAATTTAGGAAAGCCATGAACGAATGCTTCCAACCACTCTTCAATCCTTCATTATTCTGCCTACATTACCTAGCGAAAGGCGGTACCACTAATTAATTTCTTTTTCAAAAATTTCATATTTTGCTTAATATTGTTTTTATAACGACACGTGCTGAGACAGTAGCGAAGAGAACGGAAAGATGGAAATACAATATAAAGAAACAAAAGTAACCGCTGGAAGTAATTAGAGTTGAAAGGAGCGTTGTAGGAGGGGGTTGGAACCGGTTACACTGCCCTTGAGTCCCGAGGTACAGGTTCAAAAGTGGATTTTTCAATAGTCTTAACTTAGATCATAGTAGCTAACTTCTTGTTTTGTTTCTTTTAATTATATTTAGAGCATTCATTTGTTTCTTCGTCGAGAATCTTGGTTGCAACTGTATAATTAATTTCTTTTGACATAATTGGGGGATTCGTTAAATAAAGAATCAATTCTATCATTTTAAGATAACATTAAATGTAGCGAAATATGTCAAGAATATCGTTTGTATTTAGTTTCTTTCTGGAGATGATGTTATATAAAAAAAAAATTAACGTCATATCAATCTTACTGTTTCTTATCATGAGTCTTTTATAAATATTTGAGAAAAATACTTTATTTATTTTTCATATGCGTATGTATGGTTCACGTATCTACAGATTATCTACACAATTATTAAAAATAGTTCATAATTAGGATTATAACTATTATTATATAACTTGAATAATATTCATGCTCTTGGAATTTTTAAGAAGTGAATCACTGAAAAAGAAATCACTATATAACAGTTTCAATGGTAAAAGAAATAAATATGATAATTGTACAATCTCAAAACTTAAAACTTCTATAAAAGAACCTATTCAACCTAAATTTTTTGGAATTCATAATGAATCATCACATTCAAGGGCGTCGTTATGGTGATGTTAAAGGTATGACTTTCTCCCCAATAATTTGAAAATCCGAAAATTTAAAAACGTTTGTATATAACGTTTATATATATAAATACTGCGAAAATTGGGTAAAACATTATTCCTAGAGATTATTATACTTTCTTTCTTTCTTTTTTTATTTAAAACACTATTTATAGAGGTCAGTTTAGAAAAAGGGTAAAATTCAGGAAATAATCCCCTTTCAGTTAAGTTGGAAAATCCGGTTAAAATTCCTGTTAAATTCTAGATTTTCTCCCTTTCTCTCATAGGACTTAGCAGCGACATCTTTGAGTAAATTGTAGCTGATATACAAAATCCTATATATCAACTTCTTGGTTCATACATTGCTTTTGATAATTTTATATTGACTTAAATGCAAAATAATAAAATATTCATAATTAACTCAAAAAACTCGAAAATACAATATTTGTGACAAAATCTACAAATGCTGTCATATTGTATTGAAATGTCAAAAAAAATCTTTTAAAATTCAGATAGGTATGCTAATATTTAAAAAAAAATTAATCTAATTGAATAAAATTTTTATGGTATTATTAAGTTGATTGTTTTCAGATCTTATATTTTTGCCACTATTCTTACAAGAGTGATACATTACTTTTGATTGCCTGATGAAAAATAATATATTGAGCAGTATGATATAAAAAATAAAATATTATCTGAAATCATTAATACCTTTTATTTTATTTTTTTCGATTGAAATTAATGATTTCATTTAATGAGTATTTTGATGGTATTGAAACAACGTATTTGTAGAAAATATATTGTTTTTCGCCAAACAAAGATTAATACCTTTAAAAAATTTATTACATCATGTGTCGTAATTGATAAATATGTCTTATTGTGCTACTATTCTGTCGTGTCGTTCCAAAACGAAAAAAAAATTAGAATTATGAAACGTGATTCACCTGATATGGTATGACTTTGTGATTACCAACGCTTTCTTTTTCCTCTTTATTTTTCCTTTTACAGTTATGTTCATTTAATGACACATCTAACTTAATATTTCTAAATATGTTCATGAGTACAATAGATACATAAATAAGATTTATTTATGGAATCTTAATATGATGACTCAGGTTCAAGTCCTTGCCTAACACAGTGAAGTTTCCGCACTGTTGGGGGCGGTTGTTCGATAATCATAATTCGGAAAACAGACATTAGGTAAGGTATAAATGGCCTTGATTAGAACCAGGCATCTCTACTACTGTGAATAGTTATTTTTGATTATTTTAAAAGTTTTAAATTAAGTTTATTAACAAATAACTGTTGAAATCATTAAAATAATTTATTTATAAAAATACTACGTGACATATAAACATTGATAGACACTGAGTAAGTAAGAAGGTTAACTTAAAAACATATAAGAATTTAGTTAACAGATATTGATTAAATTATTATAATTTACTTACCTAATATATATATTTTTTTCTAAGATTTATTATTGAGGAAGAGATAATCAAAAAGTCGATTTGTAGTATTATTTTCTTATACTTCAATAAACATCTTAGTAAAAGATAGTTCAGTCCTTTATCCTCGATTAGTATTTATATTATTTATTTTTTTTAACACAACAGTATTGCAATTCTATTAAGTGATGATTTTAACACTATCCATTTAAAATTTTGATACACTCTTTATAACAATGATTAGTTAATTTAAATGTATTTTATTACATTACGCTTATGTAACCAAAATATAAAAAAAATTGAATAGACCAAACAAACAAAATAGTAGTTCCTTTCATACGACAATAAGGGATAGAAGGCTGGGAGTGAAATTGCCTGGAGATATAAGAGGAAAAGTGAAAATGATTTTCACAATTTAATAAAAGTGATAGAGCGTCTAACAGCCGAGATATGTAGAACTCTTGGGAGGGAAATTTTCTCGGCTCCATCAAAGTGTTGTTTGTATTATTTCTGGAACAGTCAGCTGTCAGTCAAAATTTGGAATATCGTTTACACGAGGTTACTCAATCCCGAAGTGGAATACGGTACCTCATTCCACAAACTTCTTTTCGAATAAGTATTTTAGTAAAAATAAATAAATAATTTTCATACCGTGGTAATCTTAACAAGCATAAGTTACTTTTATTTTAGACTTCAAAATATATATATTTATAAATGATAATGTTATAAATAAAATAACAATATGTTACAGTAACAGTTTTCTAATTTTAAAATATAATGAATCATCAATAATAATGTTTTTAAAAATAAATAATTTAATTTTTATCCATTTTAGTCTCAACACATTTTATTTTCCTCAGGAATTGTTGTTTTGACCTGGGCAGAATAGCCTGCTTGAAGTTGAGTTTTAAATCATCTAATTAAAAATTGTATTAAGGCAAGATAAATTATAAATAATACTGTTAAGTATTTTGAATTGTTGAGGATCATACATGTAATAAAAACTGTTTTGTGGTTGAGTGTCCCTGAGGATGGCCGGATTGGCCGAAACGTCGGACTTGTAAGAAAAATAAAATGTGTTGGAAAATGGAAAAACTAAAATGGATAAAAATTAAATTATTTATTTAAATAACATTAACCAGTCTCAAGAAATTATCTAAGAATATAAATCAATAATAATATTTCAACTACTCATGGAATAGAAGTTTTAGTAACTTCAGACTTTTATTACGCAGCAATACAAAAGAAAGTCTTACGTTTTTTATCCTTTAGAAAAATATACTAATCTTTCTAATATAATTTGATACTGATAACATTTTTTTAAAATTCTAAATATTGAATTAATAATTATGTGATATCTGAACTGTAGTTGTGTGAGATGCCTTGTGGTTTACCATCAGTTTAGGTACCTATTGCTTGCGTGAATTCACACCCGAATTACTTAATTGAAATTTAATGCTACGTAGGAAAATGATAAGAGGAAATGCGTTGGCGTGTCCGGCAATATAATTCCTACTAATTGATTGAGTATAATGAAGCGGATAGGGTCCCATTGTTTACACAAATTAAATAAAACTGTTACATATACTGGACATATTATTACAAGAGCCAGGAAGAAAAAAAGGCGGTTATTTCACTCCAATATTTTATTACTTTAATGATAACTATGTATAATTACTAGTCAAAACTGATGAGTCAGCCAAGTAGGAGGAATAAAAATGGCGGCTGTTTCAAAACATTAATTTTTCATTCGGAGCTCTATATCTTCAAAACTAGCAACAACACTAGAAAATCTGAAAGAACATTATTGAAAGGAGAGTAAATTTGCTGAAATATGATCCCTAATACAGCTATTTATGTCCAATAGTTCTCGAGGAATGGCTTTTTAAAAAGCAACATTTCTTAAAAATTTACTGAAAGATTAGTAGTTAATTAATTTATTTTGAGAAATCTATATCTCAGGAACTATGTGACGTATGGATGTCTATTAGCACTCAAATTAGAGCTAGTTTAACGTACTATAAAGTAGTTTATAACCTTTACCTTCGTAGGAATAGGTTTTTTATTTCCCCTGCGTATACTTGGCAGACTCCCGAATTTTGACTAGTAATTATAGATAGTTTTCATTAAAGTAATAAAAAATTGGGGTGAAATAACTGACTTTTTTCTCCTCTTAGGCTCTTGTACTATATGCTATACTTTTTTAATCTGATAGTTTTTATTCATGTAAAAAAATAATGATGTAGTAAGAAATCTTGAGGTTCATAGCTTTAAAATAATTAAGAAGTTCAAAATAATATTTTATACGTTAAGAATCAACCTGAAGATGATCTAGATGTACAATAGAAAGATTTGTTTGTTTTGTTAATATAATCATTATGGGATAAATAACAAAAAAAAAAAAAATATTTTCATTAGAAAAATATAAACAATGAAACAGAGATGCAGGTAGTGAAGATTGCTTAAAACCGCGACTGGCGAGCCACAGTGGCTAAGGAGGTATTGGTGGGACTTCGATAAAATTAAAAAACATAGTATCACATTTTTATTATATATGACAGATATTGCGTTTTTATTTCTTGAGGAAATTATTTCTTTTGTAAGAAAAACAAAATTTCAAAATTATCTTCAATGTTTAAAAATTCATTGAGAAATCATATAACCTATGAGAGAGAACTTTAATTCTATAACAGATTTTAAGGAAATGCAAGAATATTGTTTTCATTAACCAAATTGCTAGCGACTATCAGATGAATTATATATGAATATATATTTTATTACACCAATGCCTATATAATGGTATATTGGCTATTTATTAAATTATATTTTAAAAATTATTTATTAAAATATATGAATTTTTCCGTCCACTGGCTTAGAAGAATTCTAATTTCGCACATTTTTCACAGCCGGGATTGACAAACGTTCATGAATCGTTTTTCAAAAATTAATATGCAATAATACGCGAATATATCTGTGGCTTCGAGCATATATATCAATATCCGAATTATTAATTCCTAAAAACGGATCTGAAACTTAGGTTTTCAGAAAAGAGATTGGACAAACTTGTATTGTGGTATAAAAAAAAAATTCTCAGAACAATGTTTTTGCATATAGAATATCAATTGAAAAGAATGTAAATGATTGCTTGATAGACTACTTCACATAAAAAACTAGATTCCTTAAAAAATGAGGATTGGTTATTGTTGTTGGTGCAAGCTACAGATATTAACTAAATATTAAATTCAAAGAAATGTTCATTAATTTTTTATAATATCCAAAATAATCTTACGAGTTATGATTTTTTCATAAATACATACATTCATTATATATGTAAAAGGTAAAGGTAAAAGATAAAGTTCAAAGGATAATTGGAATCTAGAGGCGATGAATGAACGGTAGAGAGAGGCCCAAAGTGAATGTCAAGCAGCAGGCGGGTCTTGACCCTGTTGCTCTTCTACTCCACAGGAAGGGAAGCGATAACTGGGTCTGATTGATCCGGCCTCTCCTACATATATATCTCCTTTATTTATTTTTGATTATTTATTATTTATATTATTCACAAAAAATAGTTAATGCGTATGAAGATAGAACATTGGATAATTCTGTCCCTGAAGACCGTTTGCAATACGAGTACTAAATGGCATTCTTTATTATTTTTAGAAAAAAAAAAAATCAGTGCTTACCTTAGCTAGTGTTTGTATCTAGTATCATATATCATATCATAGCACTGTATCTTGTATCATATATATTGTATCTAGCAGTAGTTCATGTTCTAATCCATATTTAAGTAGGGATGAATTAAATAAATATTCGATTACCCAGCTATTAATTTATCAACGTTGAAGTATAATTAAATGATATTGCTAATTGCAAAAAACCTGTCTCTTATGTTTAATGATGAAAGTAAATAATAAATTGTGATCGGAGGTATAAATTCATTAAATAAAAATAAAAAAAAAGAAATGTTTTCAGTCATTCTTAATCCTAATTGTCCTCATGAGGTGGATCAAGTCTCAGAACTTCTGAAAAAATATTTTTTTAATTCAGATTTAACGGCGATGGCCGTTTAGTCGGACGAACTGGACATGCGTAGCGTGACCGTGCGAAACAATATCAAATTTATGGAAAATGGTTGTCTCCATTAAACTTCAAATGTCCAATTAGATTCAGTTATCTATTTTCTTTATGTTTGATTTTTCCGTAGCCCGACTAAACAACCTTCGCCGTCATCCGGTCGCGTTATATAGGGTGTTTTTTTAAGCCCGATAGAACTTGAAATTGTAAAAAATAACACAAAAAATTAAATTGTAATCAAATTTTTTTTTTTATTCGAAAGATCAATACGTGACATTAACATTTGAAAATGATTTCGGGCATATGGGCACCGCGGCTGTTCTTGACGAAGCGCATTCTGTAAAATTGTGTTCAGCGATGAGGCGCATTTTTGGCTTAACGGGTTTGTTAATAAGCAAAATTGCCGCATATGGTCGTGCGATTTGACACCTCTCGATTATTTCCTGTGGGGCTACGTGAAGTCACTGGTTTATGCTGATAAACCAGCAACAATTGACGCCTTGGAGGCCAGCATTGTTCGTGTTATTCGTGACATACGGCCAAAATTGGACGTCCAGAATGCGCTTCGTCAAGAACAGCCGCGGTGCCCATATGCCCGAAATCATTTTCAAATGTTAATGTCACGTATTGATCTTTCGAATAAAAAAAAAATTTTGATTACAATTTAATTTTTTGTGTTATTTTTTACAATTTCAAGTTCTATCGGGCTCAAAAAAACACCCTATACTTGTCCAGTTGTCACTGTCTTAGGCTTTATCGTGTCTAGCTACGACCCATAGGAACTGAACAATAGCAGTATAAAGTCTAGGTAGGTGTCTGTATTGTTACTTTGTTAATGTTTATGAAGTTGGAAATGTTAAAACTTGGGCTGTATCTGGACAAACCGACTAACCTGGAATCCTCACCCAAAACTGAAAAGAAACTGCACGTCGATTCCAAACAGCACTTATTAGACCAACGGAATAAACTTCTAATCCAACTCAAAAGACTGATCTACATGACAATAATAAGGCCAATTTGGACACACGGATTTGAGCTTTGGAGCTCTACTACTTCACATTCGAATTCCTCTCTTACTTTGACGCACATAAAATCATACATAAAGACCTTAATGTTCCGTATATAACCGATATGGCCCAAACCAGATATTCCTTCTATTATAAACTCCCTAACCACCCAAACCCACTAATTTCTAACCTTGCTTCTTCTTCCATTACTGAAAATCCTCCGAGACGCCTGAAAAGAAGATGGCTCTGAGACCTTCTAATGTAAAAACGTTATTAGAGTGCTACTAATGGGTAGTTTCTTTACACGCTTGTATCAGTCCATTATAAACTTACATCAAATTTATGTATCATTATATACAATTGTAAATTTCAATAATGACATTTTTAAAAAATATTGTTAAAGGTGAGTTTTCATATGCTGTAGATATGTTTAAAGGCTGGTCTAGAAACAAATATGTACACTTCAGTAATTACAATATATATAATGACTCACTAATGGCTGGCCCACTGTGCTTTAATCTATCTTATAAAACTGTCGGAAATTTTAAAGAACATCTTTCCGTAAAGGTATCATTTGCAGTTTATATAAATAATACTGAGGTCCACAATGGAAGTCGACATTACAGAAGGTTGTTTTTACTCGGAAAATTTAGTGACTATTTCTGTATCGCCATTTATTTTCTATTAGTCCTTCCCCCCCCCCCCCCGGATTCAATTCCGGATGTTTTCAGCAGTTTGGTCAAATACGTATCGCGTATATGATAAAGGGAGCTATAATTCATATTTTAAAAGAAAGTTAAAGATGTCGATGAGAAATAGGTAAAAAATTAATACCATATAGCGTATTTACAGCGAGTCCACTAGATTATAAAAGAATGACTGATAACATTGGTGACCCCCAATTACCGACATTCATAATTAGTTGATAACAGATGACGATAATGGACAGCTATGAACCATGTTTTCTCAGAACATATTTTTCAATTAAGTTGCCCTTGTGCAAAATAAAATGTGTCAATTTTTTTTTAATTGGCCAGAAAACTAACAAATAGTATTTTATGTTTTCAAAATTACGACCATTTTACATATGTTATCGTGATCACATAGATTTTATTAAACATTCTTCGATTTATATTTTTATCTAATAATTCCTCTTCACATATTTTTTAATGTATTTTAGAAACTTCCCGTTTTTATCTGGACGACTTTTTCTATTTTTTATCTGGACGACTCCATTCCAGTTTTCCAAAGGATACTGGAGAGCGAATTGACCTGTTGAAGAATGTAAAAGGATCTTGCTATATATAGACGCTTGCATTTTTTTTTTTTCGATTGTCGCTAAGTTCTAAAAAGGTTGGTGGTGGCAACGGGACTCTTTTTCATGGAAAGTGAATATTTGTAACGAATTCAGAATAATCTAGGCTTTTAGTTGCTACAAACTGATTATACGTGTAGCGCTTTTGTTAATTTTTGATGATTCATAGTAAATTGAGCCATATTAGGGTCCTAAAACTGTAAAGCGAGTATAATGTGCCTAATTCGGTTACTATAAATAATATTGATTAATAATTGGGGAAGATGGTCGGGGGTGCGGCAGGCAAAAAAAAAGACATAAATAAACAAAAATTAGGTCTTCATCAGGACTACAGAACAAAAAATATAGCAACCATCATTTAGAGAAACATGAAATAGAATACAAAAAAATTTGAAATTATACAAAATATTGAATTGAATAATACAAAACAGTTGATTGATAACAGTGGAAGATGAAATATAATGTTATATAGATAAGAAGATATGAATAATATAAGATATGTAAGTAGTGTCCAAAAAATTTAAAAACAATTTGATTCCTCATATTGAATAATATGACAGAAAATGAAATATATTAATCTGCGGTGAACTATCTACACCTCATATATAATATTGATTTGATTTAATTTTCTATAATTTTTTTTTTTTCATGGAAGAGAAATATGGAAACATATTTTTCAGACTAAAAACTTTCCACATGTTTGGTGCTCAAACATGCCTTTAGCTCAACCCCTTCTATAGGAACCAAGGAATTTTTTTTTTTTTAACTACTCATTTTATACGCCTCAAGTTCCGAATAAAAAACAGCTACAAAGGATATTTGTCTTTACGGTTCTTAATTCTTTTTAAGTTTTGCTATTATTTATTTTTACGTATCAATAAATTCAAAACTAAAAAAACACTTCAAGGTGATTGACATACAAATATAATCGATTAATGAATCGACTTGGGTATTAGCGTGTAATTGGAAATTTTAAGCTTCAACACCTCTAATTACATACTCCTTAATAATGCTCTAAGGGGCGAAAAGTTACAGAAAAATAAAAAAGTTCAGAGAAAGGATCTAAAGAAGTTGTTTAAATTTATTACTCGCTCTCAAAAAAGGAACTAATCTACAACATATTAATATATTTAAAATATAATATATTTTAATTATTTATCATATTCAGCTTTTTTTATGATTGAGTTTTTATTAATAGTCCATTAAATTTGCAAAACGTAGTAAGGTAATTTTGCGTCTTTTCCCATATGATTCCTTTATTACTCACTTTGTTAACATTAAAAGATAACAGATGGTGCAAGGTTGATGATTCATTTGTAGACAGATAAAATCGTTTCCGGTTAAATATAACAGTTTAACATCTCCGTTCCTACATCTTCTCATTCGGTTATTAAGTTTTATTGCATACTAGGAACCGAATCGTGGAACTTGGTCATTTGGTTCGTTAATATTAAATACGTTTTGTAAGAACTAGATAAGGACAATATAAAGGCATGCGATAAGGGATAACATTATTTGTCTGAGCAGTACCATACTATTGCTGCTCTGCTATCATAAGGTTTTATGTTAGTTCTTAAATATAAGATAGGCTATCTAGTATACATCCTCTCTCTATTAGTATACCGCCAAGGAATCTCAATCTCAAGTTAAAAATCTCACAGTATCATTAAATGAGGAGGGGGTAGGAGGAAGGATTTCAGAAACAAAATAGGTCACGAACCAATTTTTTTTTAAATGACAGAAACTAAAACAGCTCAGGATTTGTGTATAAGATGATCTATTTAGTCAATTGCATAAGTCTTACGAAATGATGGATTTAATTAATCAGACAACTGATTAAGGTAGATGAAGTTCAAAAGTGGATCAAGGCTAGTACCTACTAACAAAAATTAGTAATAATTAATTTCTCATTACTGCTTGTATCGCAGATTATTTAATTGTTACAATTTGACTCGTCGGCCTCATTTTTATGTCGAATAATATTTCTTATTACAAATATACTACATATAAGTTTATATTATGAAGGAGATATTTAATCAAAAATGTCAAAAAATATTTTTAAAAAATAACATATTATAATTTGTTTAAATAACATAATAATCAAATGATAGATTAAGGCATAATTAAAATTATATGTGTATAAATAAAAACAAAATAATATACAAATGAAACAAAAGAGTAAATAAAATAGTATAAATAGAAAATGATAAGAATATAAAAAATTACCCAAACCATAAGGTTAAAATAAAATGTGTTAATAACACGTAAAATAAAAAACTGGACTCTTTTTAACCTAATAGTTTCCGTAATTTTTTATATTCTCTTACATTTGTATATTTTAATATAGATTAATTTGTTTGTTTAACTTGTTTTCACTTATATTTATATAATTTTAACCCTACCCTAATTTACCTTTTGTATTTTAACCTATTATGTCAAAATATTTGTAGTTGTTTTTTATCTTTTTAGCCCCGATGAAGCTCCACAAACTGTAGTGAAACATCGGCAAATAAATATTTGTTTTTTTTTTATATTAATAATATATAATATTAATATATAATAAATAATAATATAATATTTTTGTTTTCTTGTGACCGCGCCCCTGACCATCTTTTTCGTAATTTGAATTAATATTGTCAATTACTTATATATATCTTATATGTGTTTATGTTTGTGTCTGAGTAAATTATATTAGATTTTTTATAAGATTAGTTACTCTCACTTAGTTACACTCTGTCTTCATCATAGCAATGTTTAAAAAAATAATTTTTGGAAAAAATACAGATAAAATAGTTGCCACTACAAAGTAATATTTATTGATTGTGTATAATTTAAATGAACTAATCAATATATAGATAAAAATGTGTTTCTATCCATGTACTTTAGCATCGAGTGCCACATTTTACATTATGGTGGATGCATTACGCTAACCCTAACGAAGTGAGAGATACGTTGTGGATGTCCATCTATTGTTTGCTGCAATCTGTTTTCCATGATACTGAAACTAAGAGGAATAAATAAATGTTATATTATGAGTAATTTTTTTTTTTTTTTTTGTGATTAGTTTTTTTCTTCACAAAAGGTGATAATTTTTGGATCTTAGTCAGTTAGAAGGACTTGATCATTTATTCACCATGTTTAGCCTAAATTTAACAAAGGTAAAAGAGTAGGTCAGTTTCTAGATAAAGTAATAAACAACATAAAATTGAACATTTGAAAAAAAAAAATAGTTTAAAAAACAGTTTTACTGTAAGCTTTTTTTTTTTTTAATTTCACAAACAAAAAATAAATAAAAGAATTAAATTCAAAATTGTAAAAATTAGATTGTCCACGATAAAAAATATTAACCACAAATTAATTATTAAAATTGTATGTTGATAGGCTCTTGTATTTTCTTCTTGGGTTGTGAATTCTATGCTAACTTAATTCATTAGGGCAATTCTGAAATCTTTGGCTTTTCATTGATTTGGATTTATGTCATGGTCGTGGTCATTTTGAAGGAATTGATCATTTAAGTCGAATTTGAAAGCTCGGTAATTTTGAAATAGAACAAGTTATTTTAATTTATATTTTCTACAGTGCCTTGGCAATGGCAAATATTTGCCATTGAAATCTGAAAATATTTTGATAAGGAAAAATGGATAACTCTAATAGTAGTAGAAAAAAAATCTACTTCTACGCCTGAACTCGCTTCACGTCTCGGAGGTTATTGTCAAACTGCGTATAACCAGAGGAGTAATATACTATGAATACAAAGTCGTTTAACTATGCGAGAATTAGCGGTAACACGCCAAATAGGAGGTGCGTCAGTTCTGCCTTCTGCTACTGGCTCCTTCAAGGATAACATTTTTCTAAAATACATTTCTTATGTCGAAATAATACAGTTATTTCTAGGATAGTTAGGATAGATACAGTAAATTATTTTTGTATTTATAATAATTTTCATAATTAATTAGTCTCATGTTACAAAACTTTGCATTTCCCTCAATCCAGTTAAGAGGGATTGGCCAATAGAATAAGTATGGCGTTTGTCTTCAACAATTTATCGACAACAGTTATTTAACAAACATATTCACTTGATTCTTATTTCGAAAAACTTCGAGAGAGAAAGAAATATAGATGTTTATATTGTAATAAATTATAAAAAATACTAATTACTTTCCATAAACGGGATCTTGTTTCCATCTTGTGGTTAAAATTGATTTTTAATCCTAATTTTATAACCCTTTTTTTATTTGTATAATTAAAATTGGGCAATATTAGCTTATTTTGTAGAGAACCACGGCTAAGTCTATTTTCTAAGGGACTTATGTGGAAGTACATAAGTCCCTTAGAAAAAAATAGACACCCTTAAAACTTCAATTATCCTTTATTCATTCATTGGACGATGGTTCAAACCAAGTCCATTTTCAAACTTTCTACCTAGAATTAAAAATAATAAATCATTTTTCCAAATAATTAGTTTTCTTTTCTAAAAAAAACAATCAGTATAATTAATTAAAATACACTTATATTATACATTAAAATTTATATCTTCCAACGCGAGGTAATTATTAAATTATAAATATTTTTGATTTGTTTTTTTGCTTTCTCTAAATTATATCACAAAGAAGTTTAACCAACATTTTTAATCACGTTTTATGAGAAAACATTATGTTTTCATAATAGGGATACCAATTTAATCATATGATATTATTTAATCATAGTTATTCAGAATGTTCAGAAAAAAGGTTATAAATCGGAAAAGGGTTAATATTTTTGACGATGTTTAAATTTATAATTCTATGAATTAGGTTTGAAAATTGGCGAAAATCAGTCCAAAACGTCATCCAATGAATGAACAAAAATAATTAAAATTTTACGGGTGTGTAATTTTTCCCAGAAGTCACGTGACTATTTTATCGCAAGATAAAAGCAATTCTTCCAAAACTTTCTTTTCTTTTGTAATAGTAAACACACTTTAAAAAAAAAAAAGAAGAATTTGAAAACGGACTTGCTAGTTATGAAATTTAACTCCTCATTTGAAAGTATGGAAAAAATCCTAATATTATAAATTAATATAAAATAAACGTTGTTTGACATATTTTATATATCCTGACGATAAACATTTTTACAAAGCTCAGTCGAAGTACTAAGCTTTTAAGTTCTAGAATTTTTCTATAATTTATTAATCTCTATTATCTTAATTTAAGTTTTATTATTATATGTTGAAAGCATCCATGCTGACTTATACTCTATTGTCAAATACTTTTTTTTTAATAATTTATTTATTATTATTTACTACTGTATACAAATGTGTACAACAAGTAAATTTGCCGTAGGTGACATAGTGACATGATACAAACATGTGGAGAATCTACCCACTGATAGAACTCCTTGTCAAATACTAATACATTAAATCACCACGTTTCAATAATAAATTTCAATGTTCGTTTTAAATGAACTCTCGTGGCATCATTAAGAGCTAAATTAGTTAATCACTTCCCACTCCACGATTCGTTAAATATAAAATAAAGTGGACACGATTTAATTGGTTGCTTCCTGTGATTCATGTTGTTTACATCGCTCTCTCCGATTTACTGATTGGTTCCGAATCTGAGAAACCGTGTTACGAGTTTTTTAAAAATTTAAATATGCTAGCAAATTTAAGAATATAATAATTGCGTTTGCATAATACTTACATAGGTATTAAGGCCCTCTAAAGGCGCTTGTGATATTAAGCAAACAATTTTTTTGGATTCCATTCGATGTAACAGTTTTTGGGTCAACGGTGTAATAAATAAAGTAAAATATTTTACGTATTCTTAAATGATTTTATTCAATCAAATAGACGACCTTTGGAGAAGAAAACGAAGTGAAGTATATGCAACTATACTTGTGTATATATATATATATATGCTGCTATATATATTTATGAGACTCTCATAAATGATATTAAACGAAATATAACATTTTTTTTTCTTATTATTTAAAATACTTTTTATTTATTGATAGATATTACAGTCTTCCAAACAGTTGTGGGCAATAGGTAATAGTGATGAATGACCTCATTCATACTAAAATAAAATAAATGAATGAAAGAAAACAAAATAAAGTTCTCAGAATAGTTTTTAAAATTCTTTCAGCCTACCCCTGTCAAGGGGGCATTCCGCAAAAATTCCATGTTTCATAAAGGAATGTACAAACATTTTTGAATTTTCTTTAATAACCTAGTATAGAGAATTACTTGGCAGATTCTTTAAAGTTGTAGCATGAGCCTACTAAATACGTAAAAACCATTCAAAAATATTTTAATCCTAATCGAAGATTTTCTTTTATCTTCGTGTAGCAAGTGCTATTTGAAAAAAAAAAGTGAGGGTATCCCAAAAACAAGTGATGCAATTGAATGCAATGAACCCAGAGAGACATGACGCCACTCTTTTGTTCAAGACATCCTTTGTTACAGATCCTACTGCCTCTCTGGCACGTTTACTCTCAACATGTTGGAGCTATATCTTTGCTCTTACAATATATCCCACGATCAAAACGAAAATATTGAGTTTGTATTGTTCGAAGTTCACAATGACGTGAAATTACGGTAAATCTCGTCTCTTTTTTTTTCTGAGAACGGTCGAAGAAATGAGTCGACAATTGTGTAATTGTGAAAACTGGTGAAGGCAATTTCTGTTGCTGATACCCCGTGGCCCCGAAGCGCTTCGCCGTGGAGAAAATCGGTAAGTCAACTGCCATTAACCTTCCTTCAGGGCACCCTCCTTTGGTAATTCATTTTCCGAGTTCTGGGAACTTCACAATTTCCGCTGTTCGCCTCCCGTCAGCTCCTCTTTCCCGTTAAAGGAAAATTTCAGGCTTTCTGTTTTTCTTCTGAATATTCTGAAGAGGAGATGATTTTCATTTTTTTTTTTTTTTATAATTGAGGAAAGATACACTAATATAAATATTTTTACTTTTTATCAATTTTATTTATACGTTATTTCCAAGCAATGGACAGCGAACAGAGATTACATGAAGTTCCGGTTACAGGAAAGCTAGTGTAACCATTTTCAATTTTCTGAATACTATTCAGGTGAAGTTGTGATACTTCATTTTTGAATCATTGGATCATCACACCTAGTATTGGCAGAATAGAATAGGACTAGATGACTCCACCATGAAGGCGCCTGTCAATAATATTACAATAGTAACTTTTTAGTCATAGTTACAATAGTCTCAGTCTAATCAGACATAATCCTTTCATCTCGAAGTAAGGTCCATTACGTGATCTCTTGTGAGAGTGCAAGCAAAAATTAGAAACGCTTGCTGGTTTTAAGAATTCTGGCTGCAAGGGAATGTCAAACATTGAGAAATCTTATCAGCTTACAAGAAAAGGTGGTGCGAGCTCCATGTTATGAGACCAGAACTTTTAATAGGCATCTCGAAATGGCATCAGCGTGTAGTCAGAATTCCTAGTGAAGGTAATATATAGGCTTAGAAAAAAAAAAAACTTTTTTTAATACAAACATGGAAATTAACGCGGATTATTTTAATGAGGACTCATTGGCAGCTGGTTACATAAAAGACACCTAATGCTCTGCCTCTTCTGAGAACTAACACCGTAGGACTGCCTACACCACACAGCAGATTGGGTCTGGTTTGGATCACTAAACTTTTGTCGTCTTGGCTCTGGATATCCTAGAACCCAAGACTTTCTCCACAGAATAACAGTTTCTTTTGAATCTCATCTAGAAAACAAATCGTGGAAATATAGACCTCCATGTATTTTCTTGGGATAAGAAAAAAGGAACAGGTCCAACAGTCGACTAAAATTGGTAAAATAAGTTCATTTTCAAAATCATCATTAACAAAGTTTACTGGCATTTGCAAAAAATCAAATTATTTCCTAGTTAGATTACTATGCAATTGATTAATTGACTATCACTCATTTGACAGTTGAGGTGTCAATACAAGTTCCTATAAATCAAAAAAGAGGAAAATTAGGAATCTGATAGTTTCAAAATTTCTGCTTAATTATATTGCCTATTAAAGTATACTCATAGGTATATCGCTGACTATTTGTTCTGATCCATCCTGATTGGTACACCAGATTAATTTGGTATTCTAATTTAGCACTCATAATGATTAATAATTCAGTGAGTACTGAAAGTTAGTTCCAATTCGTAATTAGGCTATTTGTCAAGGTATGAAAACTGCCAATAATATTTTAGGAAAATAATAAAGATCATAGATGAGTTGTTGCGGGATGTAGCTTCGATAAATAAATATTCACAGCGTCCTAATCTCATTATTTTTTATAGCTTTTTTTCTATTTTATTATTGCAAGAATTGTTATTAAATTCACGTTCTAAATTATATTATATTGTCTCGACATATGTAGTTGAAGAAATATGATCCGATTTTACCATTTTAATGTTTTCAGAGATCTTTGTCTATTTCAGGAGAGCTTGACACGGCAACAAAGGTTCGTGCTGAGTTAAGTGGCAGTATACCTTTGAAGGATTGGAGAATCTAAAATAGTTCTGCCTGTCAACCTTTCACAAAATTTAATTATTTTTTGTTTATTTTCATTACTTTTAATTTATTTTGGGAAATAACAGTGATAATATAGACCCAAAAATTTTAGTCAAATAATATGCAAGATACAAAATCTAAAAAACCAATGAATAGTGATAAAAAACAGAAAAATGAACTGAATTTACAAATTGCGATTGTGTGGTAACGACGACGCACAAAAGTAGACTTATTATTTGTTTCTGTTTCCATGATTGTTATGACTATATCCAGTTTTTACTTTCAACTTTATATGAAATATATAGTATGAGGTAGTATTACTATTACATATATTTTAGTACCTCTGCGACAGCACAAGTTAATTTCTATTTTAAGTGAAAGAACATTATATTATGCGCGCGCCGCACCCGTCTTCTTGTAAATATTATGCATCAAATAGTATCAATCGGAAAATAATACTTAATTATTATTATCTCTGATGTATTGAAGAAGTTTGTCGGGGGGTGCGGTCAGCAAAGAACAACATAAATAAACAAAACCATATTTATTTATTTTATGCCGACGTTTCGACCTCAGTATCAGGTCTTCATCAGGGGTTGTGGCGTGTAGAGGTAAGATTGGTAACTGGTATCTCTGATGTAATGTGAATACCCGACAAGAATAATTTTTTTAATTTATTTAACTCTGTTTTGTCAAGAGGAGATATGGGCTATAAGTACATATAAGAAAAAAATAAATACAAATAATTAAGAAAGAAAAGAAAAATAGAAAAATCTTAATAAAAAACAACTTGGTATATATTTCAAATACAATAAAATATAACCAACTAAAAATACAATCTATATAAGATATCCTTATATAAACTAATGGAGCGTATAAAATATAAAATCCAAAAAAAATAAAATAAAGAATTGTTCAGTGATTTTTTTTTAATAATAATACTTTTATTTATTGATAGATATTACAATCTGCCACACAGTTGTGGGCAATAGGTAATAGTGATGAGTGATCTCATACATACTAAAATAAAATAAAATAAATAAATGAAAAAAAAAAACTCTCTTAAAATATATACAAACAAAAGAATAAACAAAATGAACATAATCAAACTAGGTTCAGTGATTATTAACATATTTTATAATTAAAAAAAAAATACGATACAACTGAAAATTTAAAAAAAAATCCTGAAATTTTAAAGTAATGGTTAATTACTAATGAACCAAAAGTTAATAAATAACGAACCTATAATTAAAGAAAAAGTGCGTAAATAAGTTTGTTACTTTAAGGGGTTTCATAAAAAATACGTTATTTACTTGATTTTTATGACCTGACTCCGAAAAACTGAATAAATTTAAATATTGGTGCCTCAACTCGTCAAATGATGATATAAATATAATAGAAGACAACGGGTTTGACTTACTTAGTGCCCTGACATAGAGACTGGATACTGCCACGGACAGGAAGCCACAGTCTCGGATGACAGAGCACTGAGGACTAGACAAAGAGGGGTTTTTACTTGACTCCAAGTGGAGCTGCCTAGTTGAGAAGGATAGTTACCTATCTCTAGGCCAGGCGGCAGCGTGTCCAAACGGTCCCACAAAAACACACCTACTCCTTTCCTATTATAAGTTTTTTACCCGTAGCACCAGTACGTTCTACGCCATGGGATAATGGACCGGAGATGTGTAGAAAAGTCACTTTAGTATAACTAGATCCACAGTAAATCCCACCTAGTTAGTGTTAGTCAATGGGGTATTCTTCTTCCCTTTTAGTCTAGCAATGGAATTGATGGTTCCATGGTGCGACACCTCTAAGGCAGAGAAAGGGCCCTACCTAATCGATCGAGAAGCACAGTAACCACATATGAACCTATAATTCCCGTGAGATTGGGTCACGGTTTTCTAAACCTCATCGCTCTAGATATCCATTCTATTAACTTGTAATGACACTAATTTTCGAATATGATTTTACGACGTTACAGTAATTTCAATATTAAAAACAATTATACATATTTAAAAAAAAAATTTTAAATAATAAAATTGTTGAACAGATTAGATACTTAGGACTCCATCTTGACAAGAGACTTAGATGCAACCCACAAACAAGACTGAAACGACATGAAACTGCTCGTCGATTTCGATTGCTACACCTTCTTGACAAACGCTCTAAACTTCCCATACACTACAAACTATATACACTATGATAATCAGACCAATTTGGACATGAGGAATTGAGCTCTGGGGCTCTACCAAACCATCAGATTTTTCCCGCATCCAATCCTTACAATCAAATATTCAAAAATCCTTGATGCTTCTTATTACGTTACAAATAAACACATCCACAAAGACCCTACCCATCCCCATCCTAACCCATTAGTTCTTAATATCTCATCCTTAACAATCCTTGATTATCCTCCGAAGCGTCCGAAAAGAAAATGGCCACGGGACCTTCTAATTTAAATTAATGCCTGAAGTACCACCAATGGGTGGTTCCTTCCCAAGATTTTCAAGTGTAAATGAAACAGTCCACAGATTTACTAATTGTATTTATTATTTATTCAGTTGTAAATTGCATTAAATAAATAAAATTTTAAAAAATGATAAAATATATCATATAAGTATTCATTGTTGCTTTTTATTTGAATTAACACCATAATACACACTACGGTTCACCGACCTATTCTAGCCAGTTATAAGATCGAGATTTATTACGTGGTTCCGCCGCGATATAAGTCAACCAACAGGCCGAATTCAAACCAACATTATCGGTTCTGCACCAAAAACGTATTGAATTCTATCTGTATTTCTAATTATTAAATAAAGAATAACAAATTACTTTTATTACTAATTACTTTATTACTAGTAAAAATAGTTATTTTATATTTAAAACATAGTATTGCAATATTACAAGCATATTTTTTAATATTACAAAAACTCCATTGATTAAACTTTTGATTGTCGGGTATTGCTAGAGGCAAGCTGATTAAATTATTATTAATATGAATTATTGACACACTAAAATTACAAACACTGTTAATTTTGATCACTTTTTACGACACTAATGTAGTTTTTATTTCATAATTTTTAATTATAATTAACTCTTAATAAATTCTCTTCGAACGCAGTAAATAGTGATTCATAAGTATTTGTTATAAGCGTGTCAATATTTCTTAGGCTATAATAGGTTGCTAAGCAGAAGTATTTTGCAGCAGTAAATTAAATATTTCATTTAATTATTTAAACAGTTCTAATTAAATATTTGTCATTACTTTTAAATTCTTAGACTTTTGAAGAAGTATTAGAGTAATTAAAAATATTCTAATTTGATAAGCGTTATTTAAATCATTGTAGGAAGATAGTCCGGGTGGTCAATAATGGTATCGAAATAGTAAAAGAAAATCATTTTATTGTTAACCAATAATTGCGAAACACCACTTTGCAGGGCGCGAAACTTTGGTTAACAATAATTATAATAATAATAAACAATAATAGTTTTTTTTTTTTTTAGGAAAAATACAATTAAAGGTTTCCTCTTTTAGGAAAATTAATTGAAAAGTTGTAATTTTCCTAAAAGAGTGAATATTTTATTCTACCCTGTCAAGAAAGCTATCGATATATTTGTATTATATAAGATAAAATCTTATTAATTTTTCGAAAAAAGTTTTTCAGAAGATTCTCAAAAAGTTCCTTTAAAGAGTTCGTTTACTTATGACGTATCTACTGTTGACGTTTGTGGACTCAAGCGCGACCTAAATTTAACCCATAAAGAAAGTGGGTCGTTAAAGCCATTGCTGGGCACTTAGAAAGTTAATTTCTAATATTTGGACTGTTATATCTAATTTTGTATATTCAAACATCATTTAAATATTTTTTACATTTACAATAAGTTAATGATAATCCGGCGTGAATAGTTTCCGTTAGTTTTAAAAACTAATTTTTTTATACATGTTTTGTGATTCTGTTCAGGCGGGATCGTAAAGGTGTTGGAAATTTCTGAACATGTCTTCCCTATTCGGTAAAGAGCGGGCGGAAGTATATCCGGTCGGTAGCACGTGACTATTGGGGTACTTTCTCAAGCCCATCTGTACCCACGGGGGTCGGTTTACACATTTACAAAAAGCAAGTATCTTTTGAACCTGACAGTTTGAAAATAATCATTTAGAATTTGGGTTTATATTATAATATCCATTGTATTCTTGTGTATCGATTCCCATAAATCGTTATTTTTAATGAACCTTAAATATTTGTTTAGAAAAAATTCTTTCTAATAAAATCTCTAAATATTGAACAATATATTTTTTAAATTACATATATAATAGATATCGTTTATAACAACCTTTCTATTCGATCGTTAGCAACAATCACTACACACATCATATTAGCATCAAATAAGAAATTAAGGGTTTCAAAATATTCGACACTATTTACCTACTCCCAGTTTTAATAAAAATTACTATATTCATTTTAATTTACACTTCTACATTTTTTTATGAATTAAAAATATTTGTTTCCTTAAAAAAAAAAAAAAAAAAAAAAAAAAAAAAAAAAAAAAAAGGGTAAAGTTATGCAGGGAGGTGGTCATAAACACACTTAACCACTAGGTTCAGATGGTTAGTTTCTTGTGGATCGGAGGTTAGGGTGGTTGCCCCACAATCCAGAACCCAGAAGGTCCGTTTCGGTTGCATTTAAAGTAGATACAAGAACTGAAACAGTAGACATACGGATAGAAAGTGTGAAGAACCGGTTTGGCACAGTTTGGATTCAGCGTCAAACTTTCCGGACTGATGGCTTATACAAGCCCCTGACTTTTCTCCCTTTATAGGTTGCATTAGGTTTTATGCTTGTTTGCAATATTTTTTGTTTTCCGTAATTGTGTAAGTCGATCGAATCGAGAACTTATTTATAAATTATGCAGAATTATTCGATACTATTATTACAAATTAGTGAGTTGCATTATTTATTAAGAATGCGAATAATAAAGTCAATTGGGGGACGAAATGTTATTTAAATAAATAAGCCTCAGATAGTAAAGTAAAAATAATTTAAGAGTAGTTAATTCGTAAAAGTATACTAAGTTTATTTTAACGATGTAATGAACTTGAAGTTAGTACTAAATTAATATTTTTAATAATATGGTTATCTATTATGGGAATATATGTTATAAGGAAATATTTTATATATTATATTGTTGTTTCAAATTCATTTAAATTAACATCTTTATTGATGATTATCTTTTGACAGCCTAAAATTTATGATCTCAGGTAATAGAGGCTTTTGTATTGGCTGCTTTGCGAGGAGGGTCTTTTGTGGCCCAATCACTTTCCTTTCAAGGTGCTCAATGAGATATTTGTGTAAAACCACTCACCCATGGAGCCACTGATACGCTCACAAATCGTTTCTCTTGGTAATAGCAATAAAGATAGAATTATTTAATTTTATAAAATATATTTATATCTCTTTTGTATGAACAGTTAAATAGCTAACTATATTCCAAGCGATACGTTTTAACAAATAATTATTAAAATTTTCCATCTGTGCTAAACTATAAAAATCATCAAAATCCTATATTGATGTCGAAGTTCAATGTCAAAATATTAAAAAAAAAAAAAAAAAAATGTTTATTGAAATAGATAATATATATATATATAGCCCATACTATTTTGCATAGTGTAGTTACAATTATTATTTAAAGTTAGAGAAAATTATTTTATAATTATTATTATTTTAATAAAGACTTAAACTAGATCGATACGCAAGAAAAAAAAAATTATGGCCAGATATTTTATTTATTTATATTTTTTTATAATTCAGTTTTGTCTTTTTTATCGACAATTTTGTAATCACTTTATTAATTAATTTTTATCATGGCCTTTGTAATTGCGCGCTGTCGCGATATATGTCTGTCAGTTGTTTCACTAATTAGTGAACGATCAAAATAGTACTATAGACTTGTATTATTCATATATTATACATAAATGTATTATTTTATAGTTTTATTACTGTTTTCGTTTCCATATTTATATAATATCTAATTGATAAAACATGACTAAAAAATTTAAACTTTTTTTTTATCGGATCACTGGTTATGTAGGCTTAACTGTTCTTAAGGTGTTGTGGTGAGTAATTTATGAGTAATTCTTTAGCATATATCATAGAAAAATAATTTGTCAAAATTTTATTTTTGATAAAAATTATATGTATTTTTTTATTAATTGTTTAGCTATAAATACATCGGAAGATAGATGGATTATTTTAAAATATGCATGGTTCAAAAAATCAGTTTAAAACATCTTTCAATTACTTTGATTGCATAAAGTAAATTGGTCACATCACGTTCTAAAATTTGTTTTACAATAATCTTAATAAACTATAGTATTTACAAACTGTAGGGAGTGGTTGTAAGAGAACTGAAATTACTATTGCAGAAAATATGCCCAGATTTGACCGTTAGTATCTCTCATTAAATTTAATTATTATTAACCAATTATGTATTAATTGTCCTATTAATGCTAAAGCTGATAATAATAAATGAAGCTGTTAACAGTTGATATTCCCAGAGGAAAGGCGTCCCGTTATAAGGAACAGATATGGGAATACGTTAGCCGGTCGGACAATGGCATTGTTCCTGCCAGAGAGTGATAAAGTTTTATTTTATACGGCGTACAATGGGAAGAGCCCAAAGTACAGTTCGGAATATCAAAAGAGGTTCTTCACTATTGGAGGTCAGTGCTGCGGGTTCAGTGTTACTGAGTTCTCTTTGCTGGGCCCAGCTTGGAAACATTAGAATATTTTATTTTTTGTCGGATTAACAATTAGCAGAAATACCAATTAATTAAAATTTACAAAACAAAATTACTATTTCACATGATTATGGATTCTAACAATCGATCAATATTAGATTGATTAGATTTAATAAAACTCGTATTAAATGAATGGATCTTCCAAAATATTAAATCGTTACAGTAGGAAAAATTTGACCACTTATATAAAAATTTAAATTTTATATAAAAAAAACTTCTTTTCTTAGTTTCGAGCATTGCTAAGCCTCCGCAAATCGAAGAATTCTCTTTTGAAGGAAGTCCCGCCGCGCCTAGTACGTAAGATGTATACTTTGTAAAATTTTGTAACTTCTTTGGCTACCATTTACATATATTTTTGCTAAGAAGAAGTGTTTTCCTAAAAAAATATTTAAAATACAAAATATTTTAGAAAATCCTGTAAA
This sequence comes from Halyomorpha halys, assembly GCF_000696795.3. Taxonomy (NCBI): domain Eukaryota; kingdom Metazoa; phylum Arthropoda; class Insecta; order Hemiptera; family Pentatomidae; genus Halyomorpha; species Halyomorpha halys. The sequence goes on along the minus strand of NW_027104662.1, from coordinate 136,031 downwards.
ATATTCTTAAGTTATTATAAGTAGGTTTTTTAATGAGAGCTAGTTGAGTATCAGATGAGTGTGAGCGTATAAGAGATAAACATGCATGGAATGTTTTATAAGTTTGTACTTTTTTATAATTTTTTTTTTTGCATAATGTCTCTTCTTCAAATTATACTTTGTGATTCTGCCTCTTCAAATATTAATAACTACAGCAGAGAACATTATTTTTCGACATTGAAGCATGCAATGGGAGTCTTGGACCGACGTAAGGGAAAAAATAATAATAAATAAAAAAAATTAACAGTTTTAAGAAAATTATAGGCTGTAAAATGTAGTTAGCCCCCTGAATAAATAAACTTTATAAATTTGATAAAGCGGACCGCAAAAATTTTCGTTCCATTCTTTGTTTTTGGACTTGACTCATTTTACGAATCCATCACAGTTCAAGGCAGCAAGAGAGACAAGAGTTATACGGCTGAAGAACTTTAAAAATATTCTTTACCGAAGGAATAATATTCACAGCATATTTTAAAACTTTTTTATTAATTTCTAATGTAGAACAAACACGGATAAGGTACTGAACATTAATCTATGATAATAAATGGGTAATTAACACTAAGGCCATAGAAGTTATCTTCGTTCAAGATTATTCTTAAAAAATTACTAAAAAATCTAAATATTTTAACATGATCGATTTTTTTAATGCTTGGAATGTTAAAGAAACTATTCGAAGTGTTTCAAGTTGCCAATAAAAGATGAAGCCCGTGTGACCTATGTTCCTGCGGAATGACTTGGAAAAGTTATTTCAAGAAACTTTTATGAACAGCACTTGGATCGTTTACCATTTCCAGTCAGTTTTTTTTTTTTTTTTTTTTTGAATAAACAAACTTTCAGGCTTCGTGTGCAATCTAGAATACTTCATGACTTTTTATAAGAACTTAATTCGAAAAAAAAACTTGAAATTTATCTATTAGATTATTTTGAATGCATGCGAAACATTTTTTGTCACGCTAGTCATTTTATTAATATTATCAATGGAGAAGTTACTTAATTATTATTAATTAGGGGTTATATTTATTTAAATTACTTATGATAGTAGGAGTGAATATTTCGTTTGTTTTGTGTTAAAGAGTTCAATTTTATAAATGTTAAAAGGGTCTCATATAAGAAAATAGATCTGTAGGATATTTGATAGCTCGTAAAAAGGTTTGATGCACCCACGGCTCCAATCCACTTTGCCATAATCATACTATCATTAATGGGACGATGATAGTCTGCATGCAATGGTCAATGAAGGATGTTATGAAGCCTCCCTCCCTTTTCCTCTTAGCAACAACTACGCTCTATTCTCTGACATCTCTATGGTAAATCTTTGTTAAACAGATAGTTTAAACATTGAAGGAAATAAGCTCCATGTGGCATAAGTAGATAAAATTTTCACCAATTTCCATTAAAATTAGAAATAAAATCTCGAAGGGCTTAACTGTTAAAGAAAACCCGTTCTAACAAGGGGGAGTTACGGACGTTGATTTTAATAACAACTTTTGTCACATTAGTTAAAAAAATATTGGTCGTGTGTCCATGAGTTTTTGAATATTTAACATAATTTTAAAATATTTAATTTTTTTTTTCTTTCTTTGTTCTAAACGGATTATTACATACCAACGGATTAGTTTTTTGTGTAGAATAAGAACAAATATTTCTGATAGTTGTATTAAATTAATGTAAATGTATAAAAAATTACAAAAACCAAAAGAATCTTCGAGTAAAGTTGGTAAACCAAAAATTATGGAAAAGCTAGTCAGATTCGTTTGTCTTTAAAATCATTAAATAAGAATTTTCATAAAAATAAAAAAAATATTGATCAGCATTTTTCTTTTTCTTTTGATCTCGGGCGTTCTCGTAAACAATCAACATTCGTAAACACTATTTATATTATATATCAGGATTTAATCCAAATTCAACGTTACTGCAACAATTATAAAACTAAATCTTTTTTTCTCTATGTCCATTCCGTTACCATTTGGATTTAAAGAAAAGAAAAATAGTTGCAAATAAAGAAAAAAATTATACTTCGTTTTGTTATGTATATTACTTTATTAGTGAAGGGCCTTTTTTTTGTTGTTGTTTTTTATTTTGTGAAGTAATATAGCTCAATGATTTCTTGTAATGATTGTTTGGGATTGGTTTATTTCATTATTAACACACACAAATTTAATTCAATTATACTCTCACAATTTTAGATTTAAAATATAAAAAGTTACGTAAGTAAATAATCAATTTAAAGACATTATTTGAAAATGCTATGATATTATTTTAATATTTAATTTATTTTAAAGATATGACATGTGCAATTAGCCTACAGAAAAGATTTTAAAGAACAGAACATCAATATTTAAGGTATAGCAAAAAATATCAGTATGTTGTTAAGGAAACAATGTAATTAATATAAAAACAAAAATTTCTATAAGTTGTCTCCTTGAAAATGGCCTGAGGGCCGAAACGTTGGAGAGTTCTTTTTTATAATTATAATATAGCTCATTAAATTTTGGTGTTTAATTCAAATTGAATCATTAAATGATTGGAGAAGTTTGTCGGGGGTGCGGCCAGCAAAGAACAACATAAATAAATAAAACAATATTTATTTATTTTATACCGACGTTTCGTTTCGACCTGAGTTTCAGTTCTTCATCAGGGGGATTATGGCGTATTTGGTAGGCCTAAAACTGATGTTTTAGACCTAACAACACTAATAATGAATACCTCATTATGAATAATTAAATGCATGCTTCAGAATCTATTATCATCCATAGATCTTTCCATGATCCAAACACGAAATCGTCTTGTTCTCACATCTTGTTTGTATTGTAGCTAAACATCAATCAACCACTATATTTGTTTTGTTTTTTATGTTATTCTGATTTATAGTTTCAATTGGATGGTAGAAATTATAATGATTATAAAAGTATAATATTTTAAATCCATTGATTATTAAAAAAATGTCATGAACTACTAATCTCTAATCTCCAGGACTTAAATAAATAAAATGCATATGTTAGATATGACTATGAGTATATGTAAATTTATAAATTATAGTTCGTCCTTTTATTTAGTTGTCTCTCCTCAAATGTTTGAAATTAAATAACTTTTTAATGGTCGATCAGAACCATTAAAGTATACACACACTGATGAAAGCGTTCATGGAATTTATGGTTGTTAGATTTTCCGGTCGTTTACTTCTTTATCTAAACAAAGTCAGCATTCTTGATTAATGGGTAGACTGATAGATGGAAATGGGGATATAAGGCAGAGTGGTGGGAAGTTTAACGTGTTTTGACGATTCATTTGTTAGGATGTTAATACAGCTCGAAATAGACGGAGTCAATGGCTTTTAGAGCCCCAACGAACAACAATGCTTACTTGTTTCTTCTTGGGAGATTATTCTAACGATCCCACGAGCTCTCCTGAATCTGAAATTTTTTTTTTTTTTTTTTTTTATTTTATTTATTTGTTGATATTTACAACTGTATAAAAAAATACAACCAGTAAATTTGATCACAATGACATATGACATGATACAGGATGTAGAGAAACTACCCAGTAGTAGAACTCTAAAACAGTTTACAATATAAGGTCACGAGGCCATCTTCTTTTCAGGCGCCTTGGAGGATTGCCAGGAATGGAAGAGGAAGCAAGGTTAGACACGAGTGGGTTTGGGTGGTTAGGGAGTTTATTATGGAAGGAATAATATCGGGTTCGGGCTAGATCGGTTACATAAGGAACATTTAGGTCTTTATGAATGAGTTTATTTGTGACGTAATAAAATTTAAATACCCTATTTTTTGTTTTTAATCATTACTAACATGTAAATAGCTATTGCTAAACAATTCAATAAAACAATACGAAATCAGCTAAATGTTGATCGAGTGATGTAACTAAAGCTGTATCAAATGAAGAGAAACTTCGAAGAGAATTAATTAAGATTAAAAGCAGTTATGCAATCATTAATTTTATTTATATAACTTTAATTTCTTGAAGATTATTTTTAGAATATTCTAAAATAAATGCTTTAATTCTTTCAATTGTAACACAACCTTGTCAACGATTCGCCAGTTGCAGGAATCGTCAGGACAATAACTTTTGTCTAAATTTATATACTTAAATAAAAATAAAAAATTAATTGCTTGTGATTCTTACAATTATTGTCACTTGATATAATCGTTAAATTTTCAATCTAGACTGAAATTAGAGAACTACACCAAATGTAGTGTTAAAAATTTAACCTTCCAAAACGCCAGAGATTATTTTACTACACAGAGGATTTTACTAAGTAATTTAGTAATAGTCATAACAAAAAAAAAGAAAATTGTTTTTTTAGAAAATCATTAATTTATTGTCTGAATTATATTCAGTATATCATAAACAAATTGAAGGATAAATAAATGGACATTATGTTGTAAGGGAGTGAGGTTGGAAAGAGAGAGGGAGTGTGGAAAAAGAGAGAAGAGTGCATATATATATATATATATAAAATCATAAACATTTTAATATTTCATTTTAAAATTTATTTATAAGTGAAGAGTTAATCACTAGGAACAGTTTTTATCACTCTTCTCTCTATTCCTTTCCCACTCCCTGTCTCTTCCTTACCTCACTCCCTTACAACACAATGTTAAAATGTAATAATAAAAAATATTACAGTATTTCTGTGGGATTTGTGTCCCATTCTTAAAATATGGTGGAAGAGCTCATTGAACTTTATAATATTCTTATGATCATCACTAATTGCTAATAATATATTTACGTAAGCAAAAACAAATTTCATCTCGGGACGCAGCATTTCTGTAATAGCATCTAAAAGAAATGTTAGGTTTTAAATTAGGTATGGAACTAATCAAATTTATATTACATACACATATATAGGTGAAAAAATTAAATTTTAACTAAGAATTAAATAAGTTAAAGTTCAGAATTAAATTACAATGATTTATTATCATTTTTATATTTTATTATTATATTTTTACCCTAAACTTTTTAAAACTTAATTAAACCAAGGTTTCAAGTTCAGCTGCATATTTCATTCCTTTTGTGAAACTTTAAATACTTTTTAGCCGTTCAAAAAAACAAGAAGCCATACTGACGAAGGTAGGTGGGATGTGGCCAGCTCGTTAGGAACTAGCAAACATGATCCGTTAATTGGTCTCGTTATTGCTCCGACCTCTGGCTACCCTCCGCCTATTTCACTATATCCACATCTCCCGCTTCACTTTAGCTAAATTATTTCATATGGGATATAAAGAAAAGGAATGCTGATTCAGAAATAGTTTAGTTATGTTTAATTTTGTCATTCTTTAGGTGCAGTTTAACGCTTCCGTATGTTCTTAAGTATCCTATTTTAGGAACAGTTCAGTGTTTTATGACCACTGGGCCCGAAATAGACCAGTTTAGGCAAATCAGGTCAACAGAAGAGAAAGGAAACAAACTCGCGGGAAGGCTCCAGGTTGTGGCTAATATAATATGCCTCTATTTTCGGAACCTTACAAATTGATTATAAAAAAATTAAAAAAAAAAAGTTTTCATTTTATACATAAATTGGTTTTCGTACCGTTTACGACCTTAACTAAATCATAACAAGAATGGGAATCCTTTTTTGTTTTTGTTTCTTCCAGGCATTTTATTTTCAAAATTAATTATAAATACATATTACCTTTCTCTAATTACATGGGGGAGGGGGAGGGGGGTATATTTCCATTATTTCAAAAACGTGATGGTTCGGGAAGAGAAAAAAAACCCAACTATTTAGAGCGGAAATACAGGAATGCCCAAAGCATGAGTCAGGTATATTTGACGCTGAAGGACGTAGTGGAGGTGATTAGTCTCAGGAATAATTGTTACGTAGTCAGATCTGATTAGTTCACTTACATTTATAACTTTGTTGGCACGACATTTATTAAGTCACGGAATTCATTATTTATGAATATTTTTTTCTCTTATCCATGAATTCCCGGTATGATATGCATAGCGTAGAGTAGACAGATCATCGTATGAGTTTTTCATTCATGTCTTCAGATTTAGGAAATCAGTAAAAAGAAAAAAGTTGACATCTTATTCTAATTAACGCGTAGCAGATTCCTATAAGGACAAATAAAAAAAAATTGAATTAAACTGTTGTCATGCCTTCCTCTTTCAAAGATTTCCTCATTAACCATTGGGACACTGAAATAAGACAGTGAAGATAGACATAAAAAAATATATATTAATATGGAGACAGACAAGGGGGAATAAAGTGTGAATAATGAAAAAAGTAAGAAAATCTAAACTTGAATATGACAATTTCTTTAATGAGTTGACTTTTACTCCAGCAAATAAATTAAGAAAAATAATGGAACTGAATAACAGGCAAACAAGCCCGAAAAGTTGTTCTAATGTGAGAAAAGAAAGAATTTCTAACAAAAAACCCTTTTAAAATATTTATTAAAATTTATAACTATAAAGTAAATTTGTAATTTATAATTATACAAATCGTTATCTTACTTTTATACTCTAAGCAGTTTTTTAATTTCAGGCGCTTTTTAAATAATTCTCGATTAAACGATCTTAAAGTCTTCTCTTCCCGTTTTAAGCAAATATTTCATAAGTGGTGTAGGACTGTTGCTCCCTGGTGTCTTAGTGGGGCGGGCTGCATGCCCTTTTCTCGGGTTATAATCTCCTCTTGTGAGAATGTGACGGCTTTTTTAATATTGTGCTGTGATAGAATTGAAATATATTAATTTTGGTTAATGCCTAGGTAATGTTAAAAAAAACATTTTCTATACGTCGTTAGTGGTATAATAATATTTAAGATTTAGTATAAGTTTTGTAAATTTTCAATGAATACTCATTTCTCCATTCTGACTGGAAAGAAAATTTTATTAATCCACTTTTTGAAATATCACCTCAATATAGCATATATAAATTTTTTATTAACATGATTGGAAAGTGTGACTGCCTAAATGATATGAAATCCTAAAGACTCTGAGACAACTCTTTCCCAAATCTGACCGTAGGAAACAATTCTATAATTATATGAGTCTGTGTCTGTATTGTTAAATAAATTTACATGTTTTGTTAGCTGCTGATAGAATCGCCAGATATAGATATGGAACCTCTCGCTTCCTCCCCCAACCTGCTAATATCTCGGGCTATCTTTGACAGTAACTGAGACGGGACGGGCAGACGGAGGAGGGACGGGACTAACGACCCGGCTGTCGTTAGGACTGCCTCCGAGATAATGACCCTGGTAATCGGACACTTCCCCTACAGCAGTTCTGTTTACTCAGCTAGAGTTGATCCCTCTACCGATTTATGGATCTAGGAAGTGTCTGTATCCTTCTGTCGCTGGGAGCCGTCGGCGCAGTCTTTCTGATCTCGTCCGCGAGCAGGTGTTCTGAAGTTTGTATCAGTGCCTTGAAGGAACAAAAACCAATGTTCACTTTTAGAAGTTCCTGAGTGCCCTTTTATTATTTAATGCTATCTCCCAATAATTAAAGAAAGCATATTCCCAGATATGTTGTATTGTGGCGATAAATAGAAAAGGGCACTTGAAACTAGGATGAACTCATTTTTAACTTCTTTGCTAAGTGAATAATATTTTGTCCAAATTTTATATTAATACCTTGAAAATCCCATTAGATTTATATACTACATATAAATACTTCATGAGGATATGTGGCTGTTTCTTAGGTCTTATCCATTTCCAATTTCAAGCGCTTAAATATTGCTAGACTAAACTACTTTAAGTCTCATCTTCACGTTTAACCAAATATTTCTTAAGTGATATATTTTTTAAGTAATATATCTTAAGTGACCATCGCTCCCTGGGGGATTGTTATGATCTCTCTGTCCTCTTATTAGATTTTGACATGTCCTACATCGACCAACCTATTTACTATAATGATCAAAACAAATTTGTATAATGAAAAAAAAAAATTGAATATGTATTGCCATACCGGATCTTTCGGCTATCGTTATTCTTGAACTGAGAGAATCGCTATCACCATTCATCGACCTACACTTTTTATAATCCCAATTCTTTTTTGTTTAATTAGGCTGTTGGTTAATAACCGGTGATTTTACCACTTATATTTTGTTTTAGTTGTAGAATTTTCTGCTAACTGTCCGAAAAAAAAATAAATGAATTTTTACTGATATCAAAGTAATATAAGAATAAATCAACATAATTTAACAGAGAATACGTCAAAACTGAAACAGAATATATAAATATTAGAACATAAGTTATTAAAAAAAACTCGAGAACATTAAACCATTAGTAGATTATAGATGTAAGTAATGACAATTAAACCTAAGATGTTCAGATCGATTGTTTACGGGTTATACTTATGAATTATCGAGAAAATTTTGAAATCTGACTATTCAAAAAGAAAAAATGGAGGTATTGATTAAGTTGAGGGAGGTTCCTTCTTATCCTGGATTTCTGTTCAATAAGAATCGAAAGAGACATTGCACAAGATTCTTACTGTTCAATATGTCATTCCCAAGTAAGCGTTAGGCAGACTAGTAGTGTAGAGTTCTTCATGATTCAACTCAGTCAGACTTTTGAATGATGATTGCTAATCCGACCGACTTAGTTGGAGTCCCTTAAATAAAGCAACTTTTCTTATAGGATTTGAGTCGTATTTGTGACTAGTAGCAACAGAAAACTGTTTTCTGCTACATTATTTGTCAAAGCATTAACTTTAACATGCAAATATAATTTTTGAGAAAGGCCAATAACTATTTTTTTCTTTTTAATACTCCAACTATACATGTTCATTCTCTAATTAGTTAAAATATTCCTTACAGAAAAATGAATAATCAATGTCAATTATTTTCCGGTCTGTAAGTATTTATTGATCTTATTTCCTCAAAATTTGGGTAATACTGCTGGATCAAGATAAGCTTTGAGTAAAAAAAAAACTATCACAGTTGTTAAAGGATGAAATAAATAGTCTTCGACTTGGCCTACCGGTTTGGAGAGAACCCAAAAACCACAATGACGATCACTATTTTAGTTCTTGTAATCCATGGTTTCATGTTGCGTGTTGGTTTTAATCTGAAGGATAAAAAGGGATTTTCCTTAAACAATGTATATTAATATCAATATGGATATTATAATTTATTAATACAAGTTTGAAATTTCGATAAATTTTAGAAAAAGAAAAGAAAAATGGTACTTTTTATTGGTTATTTTAGTCAAAATGTACATTAAAACAATAAACAGTAACTTTTTTTTTTTTTAATAAAATTTACCTAATATTTAAAAATTTCATAAAAACTTTCATGAAATGGTGAGAATCCGTTATACCATCTCAAAATAAAAAGAGGATTCGAAACATAATTTCATTCAACTTGTACTGTGAAATTGGAGCTATGCGAAATTTGAATTCCAATTAACACTAAACACTTTTATTAAATAAAAGTAACTGTTATTTTAACGATAAAACTTAGTACATAAAATAATCCGTTCTCACTTCACGGATTTATACTTTATGAGCACAGAGTGATGTGTCTTCGCCGCAATTAATTCAAGAATGCATTTTGAATATTAATTTGAACTATGGAAACTCTTTTATTTAAATATACGGAATCCGTAATTGTTTAAAAATTACGGATACTAATACTAATTTCAGAGATTCTGTATTTAGGGTCGCCAAGTAACAGTAACTAAACAAAAATCTGATAATTACTACAGTGTGTATATTTCTTGTTCAGAAACTTTAATTATTTTCAGACATTTCAAAATGTTTTTTAACCAAAAGCCAATGTTACGAATAACTATTTTAAAGAAAATAAGCAATTTCAGATAACTAATTGTTAACCCATCAACAGTAGATCTCTTCTTATTTAAGGCCGCTATATTTGAAAACCGTTATCCGAAACATTTTTTTGTTGTCTAAAAATAATAAAAAATATATAATGCTTAATTTCAGCGAAAATTTATAATTTTAATTACCTTAGTTTAGAAGAATTTGTGAAATAAATTAACATTTTATTTTTTTTTAATTTTAGTGAAATTGAAACTGTTCCTACTACATATATATTTTTGTATTCATTAATGTATGTATACTATACATATACTTTTATATAAACATATAATAGACTTGGTGGAGTTTCCAAAGATTCCTAGATTGATTTACGATCTGAGTAACTTGTCTCTCTGTATAAATCGAATACATAAATATATTTTTCTCTAATACATGCTGATATTATGATATCCACGACGTGGGTCGGTACATTATGGTGATAATGCGAAGTAGACCAGCGGGGCTAGGAAGGAGGGCGATAAATTCTAATTCAGTCAATCGATTGGGACGCTCCTGCCCCGGTTGCCCACTTGCCTCGTCTCCTCTGTCCCTCCTAGCATGGCCTCTTCTGCCATACCGGGGTAGGGAATGGCATCGGGTTTGGATGATGTCTTCAGGAAGGAAGGTGTTAGAGGATAGTATTTGATAGTACAAGTCGAAGGATGATACACCAGTCGATAAGAAATGATCACCGAACAGACCGCAGGTTTAGGAATAGGAAAGAAATATTTAAAGAAAACATATTTTTAGTTTTAATAATTAACGGGGAAATCATTAAATATTTTTTCTGAGAAACTTTTCTGGACCATGGGAATCCTATAGAACAATTATGTAGATGTATGTACGGTACTTGCTCAACGAATGTTATAAACTATTTCAAAAGAAAAATTAATCAATATAAAGCTTTATCTACACCAATATAATTAGGAATATTGGCTGATGTATGGACTCAACGCATTTATCTTCCTAGGAATAAATAGAATTCGCCGTGATATTAGCCAAAATAAATTAAGTAAAAATGTTGATTTTTGATGATTTATTTTATTTTTATTCTTGACTTTAATTACTTTCTTATATTCTATTATTTAAGTCATCTATCCACCTATGTTTATTTACCATGGGTATATATTTTTTATTATTATATTCCAGTTTAGTTTTTATTTATTTTATTTTAAATGAATTATTTTCTTCTTTTTTTTTTTTTTTTTTTTGCCTTAGTTATTTTCTTATTATTTAATTTATTTGTCCACCTATATTTATTTACAACACATATATACATAATTATTATTATCCATTATAGTTTTGATTTATTTTATTGTATTTTTATTATTATAATTTATTTACTTTTTTTTATCTAATATATAAATATATATATGGTACTGGAAGATTATTGATTGACCGTGTGTAAAGATGAAAGGAATATGGTCCGGGTGCGGTAAAAAAAAAAACTCAAATAGTAGAAAGATACTATTTTAATGAGCCAACGTTTCGCCACTAAAATCTAAAATCTAGTTTTGACTGCCGTCAAAATAGCCCTGAAGAAGCCCTGCAACGTGGGGCGAAACGTTGGCTCATTAAAATAGTATCTTTCTACTATTTGAGTTTTTTTTTTTACCGCACCCGGACCATATTCCTTTCATATATATGGTACGTTTGAGTACTTACAGCCTTAATGCTTATTGCTCTTGAGTGTGGTAGATTGTATTATTTCAATCAAAAATAAAAAAACAACGATCATCATATGGGAAAAAGAAAATCGGTATTTGAAAAACTTCATCACGAGAATAATTAAAAATAAAGAGCTTTATTAGGGCTTCCTTACTAGAAATCCCTGTCAGATACTTAATCCCATTTATTTTTCAACAACCTACAAATATATATATAGAATAAATAGCTTTCGTGTGTGTTGGAAAATACCTACGTAAAAATGTTTTCATAAAATCACACATGCGGCAGTAAGTTCTCTGTTCTAACTTTAATAAAAAATAAATAAATTAAAAAAAACAGCCAAGTAAATTCCTTTTTTAGACACATTCTTGTATTAATAAAGATTATATTGCTGAATCTTTTAAAATAAGAGGATTAAAAATTGATTAAAATATACGTTATTATATCGTTAACAAAGACTTGTAATGTTAAGAGGTATAATATGTTACTATTATTAACATACATACGGGAGGTACAAGAGTGGTAAAAAGCTGGCTTGGTCACAATATCTAAACAAAGAGTTTAGAGGTCAGGGAAAGTTTCCTTATATTCAGCTTATGAATATTTCTTTTAAAAAGTAACATGAACTGATTATTAAATAAAAAAAACTTTTTATAGTGACGATACAAAAAAAAAAATTGTTAAATAATATTTACATCTTGAACTACAAACATAAAGTTAATTGAATTCTTCCTTTTTTAATGAAATTAAAAAATAACAAAGAAAGCGTTCTTTTGAAAACTCATTTAACAGCATTCAATCATCAAACTCTCAGTATTTTACTACCGGATAAAAGCGCGATTGAAATTTCGTACAGTGACTGAAGTTTCAAAAGGGTCGGAAACTTTCTCGATTACCTTACCTCCTTTTTTCGAGTTAAAAAAAACTTTAAAAAAATGTTTAATAACCCTTTGAGAGGTAATTGTTTTTGCCGGACCGAAGATTTTCTTCAGTTAATTTTAAATTTTACGTGCAAGTTGTATTTATACATGTTTTAAATTTTTAAATTACTTTTGGATTAATTTACGTTATTTTTATTACTATTAATTTTAATTGTTTTGTTATCTTCTGATAAATGAATCGATTTTGTTATTTAATACCCCAAATAAATGTTATTTTAATCTTCAGTAATAATATTTTTAAATAATTATTATTTTCCGTTGTTATGCATTAATTTGTTAAGTTATCTCTGAATTTCTTGGAAATCCATTTCTGGAATGGATCCCTCCTCTCTGACCTATGTCAGAAGAAGCTAGACATCTTTACTTATAATTTGAGCAACCTGTCTTGGTACGAAGATTAATTAAAGTTTGTAAATATGTATTCAGTATTAATTAATATAATCTTTAACAGATTGTTAACCTTCATAGCCGCTGAAACAATGCTCTTGCAGATTATTGTCCCACCGCTCGCGCCCTGTTAGCCAAGCTATTGTTTAAATTATGTTGACAACATGTAGAGCACCATTGTATGGTACATTGTTCGCTTGATAGTTAACTGTAATATCATTATGAATATAGAAAATGTTTAAAAAAAAATATTTATTCGCTGTTACAGAAACGTTAAAAGAGAGGGACCTAAATACATTTTTTATATCTTTTTTATCATAGAATAAATTTAAATGAGTTAACAATCTAATTCATTTTAAAATTATATAATTATCGTATATCCTATCATACCAGAATAAATTAATATTCTTGTGCTCCTCTTGCAGAATGTTCCGTTCTCAATTTTCCGGTCTTGTCATAGCCGAGGAACGTTGTGGTTTGATATAACTGTTCTTGTCTTCAGCTGTTCAAACGCTCACTTCCGGTTGGTATTTGTTTTGTTCATTGTTTTTTTTTTTTTGGTTGTCTTGTAGGGTTTGTTGATGTAACATCTGCCCTTTGCATGGCAATATTAAAATTACGTGGTATGAATTAAAACTAAATTTAATAACTAAGAATTCATAACTGAGTTTCTTTTCCAAGTGCAATGCGAGCATGCACAGAGAGTTTCATAGAAAAAAAAATATTACTCTTTTTGATACTACGATTTTTACTTTATTCAGATGGTTCTTTTCAGTGATCTAGTGTGTGTTTCACCATATGGGTTTCAGAAAGTGTAAATATCCCTTTGCTTAGTTTAGAAGTTGACAATGTTTAATGAAAAGAATACAAAAATTCTAAGCTCGTCTTTGGCCTTGAGTTGATTGCTGGATCCATTCTTTCAAATGTGGGTCCTAACTAAATTTTGTTCCTTTATCTTTCTGTTGGGCTTGAATAAAATGCTTACTAGGCACACAGGCGAGGGTCATGTCTGTCTTAGTGATTTGTTATTGTATTAGTTTTATTTAAGAATTTCTTTTTTCCAAGTTTGAAAGTATGTTTATATAAACAAATAAATAATAAAAACCTTTGACCATTTAAATGTGACTCATTTTCTATAAAATCATCCCTTTAAGAGACAAGAAGTTCGGATATTTTTTGGGATTATGAGGAGTAAATTGTCAATAAATTCAACCCTTCTCTCTGTATCTGAGTTATAACTATGACTTGTCTTCCATAAGAGACAAATTATATATTTGTAATAAGTAAAAAAAAAATACACAAATAGTGTATAAAATATTCATGGAGCAAAAAAAAAAATTATGCCCTCGGAATCGAAAATTTTCATTTCATTTGGACTTTAAGGAAACAAATTGATTCCCTGTTATTATTATTTAATAAATTGACAGTGAATTTATTAAAACTGTAATTTATTCAAATATACTTAAAAAAGTTACCAATGGCATAATTACCCCATGGGACCTCTGTACCAGGACTCCCCAAAATGCTATTATGAATAACTTTAAACAATTCAAGAATAATCTGAAAGGTTCAATTCTTTCAAGATAGATTAGCATATTATCATCCAAGATGACAGAAAGTGGTATACTCAAAGAAATAAACTTAAAAAATCGTAATTCATAATTTTTTAATAAAAAATCAAAATCCTCTTGTAAATTATGAAGAAGATGGTTAGGGTTGCGGTCAAAAGAGAACAATTATTTATTTTTCGACTTTTCCCCTCTTTTAAATGTTTAATTTATTTATTTTAAAGTTAAATGCTTTCCAAATATTAAATAAAATAATGTAATTAACTAGATAAGTTGCTCATTTCTGTTAATAATCCGAATTTAATAAGAAAATAAACTCTTTAATCAGGAGGATATCCAACTGGTTAAAGACGTCCCTCATAACCAATTAAAAATACCTGGAACATTGTTAAATATAAAAAAAAAAAAAAAAAAGGAAATAACCCCAAGATTAAAATTCTTTTAAGATGGTTATTTATTGTTTTACACGGTTTAACAAGGATGAATTACAAAAAAATTATTGAACGTAATTAATGACACGCACAAACTAAGTGCTGAGAAACGAAGGACGGCTTAATATCAGGGGATAGGAGATAAAGCTGGTTAAGCCAAAAAAAACGTTACCGACTCCAGAAAAAAATCCTGTGAAGGGCCCTAACAGAAGAGGCTGAAAGATTTTTTCATTCAGTATGTTTCTTGTGAAAGCTACAGACCTGCCTTAATTTATTTAGGGTAAAAAAGAGGGAAAAAATTGAATTTATTACGAATTTATGTCATATGCTTGCTGTCCAGTTTTTAAGTTTGTATTTTGACCGACCTACGGGTCTCCTTTCGAAGGCATGCCTTTACTACTAAAATACAAAGCTGACAGAGAAATATGAAATAGCATTATTAATGTTTATTCATTCAAATAATAAATATAAATAAAGCATATTTCAAAAATAAATTAAAGGATGAAATTAGTTTTTTCTCTTAAAGATATTTATTTTGTATTTTCTCATGTGCTCAGTTATGAAATTTCGATTTTTATACAAAACTTACATATTTACTATTTATAAAAAAACTAAACAAAAATGTTTGTCAAAACAATCGGATTATATAACGGGAATAATTTATGAATAAAAATGATAAAGTTAACTTACAAAAGATGGGTATTCTTGATTTTTCCCCTCTAAAAAGCTCATTCCTATGCTGATTTAAAAAATAAAATATGTATCAAAAAGTTATATAATAGAGGAGGGGGGGGGGAATAAGACCGCAATTTATAAAGGAGAAGCACTCATTCAGGAATGAGCCAACAGTGAGCTGTAAGGCGTGTGTGGGCTGGGTAATAACACGTGATGATTTTTTTTCATTTAGGTTGACAAATTTCTATCAGAAAATCTTAAATCATCTGATGATGGCAATTCATACCCAAGATATCAATATCAACTAACAATAATAAAGGAACTCGGTATTATTTATAGATTTAGGAGTATCTGATTCTTTATTAAATATTTGTTTCATTCCTGTTCTATATTCCATAAATAGAATTTTCATTTCCTTTATATTCAATTTGCAAATGAAACAAATTTATGTCTTCAGAATCGAAAATTTTCCGTATTATTACACATTTTTCATATCAAGGAAAAAATTGTATTCTCTCTCTGCCAGCAGTAAAAATTTTTATTTGAACATAACCCATCGAGTCGTTTTTAATGAAATTTTCAGGGATTGTGCAGGTAAGGTAAGATCTTAGTCCCATATAAATTTTATCTGATTCAGTTTACTTTTTTTGTTAAATCTTCATGAGCTATTTTTCCAAAACGACTCGTCCGATTTGTTCCAAATTTGGAAGAAAAAATAAACTTTCGCTTACGCATGAGATAAACTATTTTTTATATACAACTATATTCCAACAGCGGATTGTCGCTCAGATTTTATTGCAAACTTTAAATGTAGGTAATTACCTAACGAATAGTGATTTCCAAGAAAATATAAAGATAAAAACAGTGAGGTAGGAGACCTTACTCACCCATTTACTTGGGAGACGTTTTTCGTATTAAGATAGTTTATTTTATCGTATGAAAAATATCAAGCCCTCCATAAAGTATTATAAAAAAAAACGTATCAATACAAAACATGTTTTATATATTTCGTAATTTCATTATGACAACATTTTATCGCTAATAGTTTAACGAACTATTCCGGTCATCTTCCTTTGATCCCTGGAGCAGATGCTTGGGTAGGCCCCTTTGTAAATACCCACCACTCAACCAGGTGATGGTTTATAACGGTTAAGCGGTTGATGATGGCACTTTCAAAATGAGTAGGTAATATTTTTAAGTCTCTTAAACGTACTTAATTATTTTTTTCTTATATTCCTATGATTTGTAAATTATCTTCTTTTAGCATCATATACCTCACGACACTGTAAATATGCGAATAAAACTGTTTATGTGATTCTATATGTAAAACCATTAACATGGATTACTAGTAACTGACTTACTGTCAAGGACTGCGTACTACTTTTTTAGTATATCCCCATATATATTGCTCATCTGTTATATGATGTATAATCTAAAGGTTTTTTTTATTAGATTATCGTATTGAATAAACAAAGTGTGAGATGAATTTTTTTTTCAATTTCTTTGATCTCTACCCCAGAACTCGGGACAAGATAAAAATACAAACACTTTCACTAGAATTCAAGTTGCTTGTCTCTAGAACAGAGATGTACAGTTGACATGTGGTTCCTCAATACCTTAATTTCTTATGACTAGAACTACTGGAAACATGTTCTTAATTGAGTATGACTTACATCTAAAACCAATGTACCTGAAAAACTTCACTTTGAATGAATCATTCCCAAGTTGGGAGCCGTGACCATAAATAGAAAACCGGTCCCTCCGTTACGATTCCGAGCGGATCACACTTATGAAGAACGAGGAATCCGAAGTTTAAACCTTTGCTCGTTTTCAACTAACTTCGTTTCAATGGAAAAAGAGTTTTCGAATATAAAATCGTATTTCTCGTAAAAAATAATATATAAATTACTAAAATAGTGATATGTATTACAATACTGGAATAATCTAATGCGCAGGAAAAGTCGTTTCATATATCTATTGTTGAAACGTCCATGTCCTTTTCCTCCTTGTATTTATTATCCATTAAGCCAAAATATCTGGAAATGAGGCTTTGAAAACTTATTGAACTGTTAAGATATTTTCAGTTTGAAAGCAACAATTCTAATTACCTTATGAAGGCAGATTTTGTTTAGGTTTGAGGGTGATGAGCATTAAACCTGCGGATTGGCGTCCTAGGGATCTTGGTATTATCTTTTTTTTTTACGAATTACTACAACCATTTTCTATTAAATAGCTCTTCTACTCATTATTATTATTATTATAAGTATCAAGAAATTAATAAAAAATACACTAAATAGACTACTTAAATTTTTACACAGTATGGAAGGTATTGGGAAGGAGTGGTGGTATATATTATATCAGTTTTATAACCCCTATAACTACGGGTTTAGGGGATACGCCCTATAACTACGGGTTTAGGAGTTTTAGGAAATTGATATTTTAACATATATTTTATTATTCCACTTTATTAAATATCCAGCGATCACCTTTGGTTCAAATATATTGAAACTATTTGATAAGCATGTAGGGTTATTTCCTAGACAGAACAATACCGTTAAAGTGGAATTTAATGTCAGTAAAAAATACTTGCTCTACATGTATTTTTTTATACTTCTGTTCTCTCAGAGTTTGAGGTTGAAAATTGAATGTGAATTGACTTTGTTTTAGAGAAGTGCCTTAAATTTTTCTCCTCACTTCTCGTCATTTTTTCTCTTTATTTTAGTCATTAATGAAACAAGAGATGACTTTAGAACTCTTTTCAATCAAAAATGAGGGGAAAATAAGACCTTAATGACAGAGCTCTGTTTTTTTTTTTGTTTCTACAGTGGGCTCAGTCTTTTTAGGCTATAAGCTAGTAAATTTAGGAAGGATTGAAGATACGGATCGGACTTGGAGGGATAGAGGAACGACTAATCAGCTTAATGTTAGAGGCTGTGCACGCGATGGTCGCACGGCTCAGCGGCTGCCCTGATGGTGATTGTGAAAACCGCATCCTTCCTGACGGCTTGATTGCTTCTATTTCCGATGGGTCAACGCTTCTTTTATCGGCCTCGGGATCTGAGTAAATTACCCCAGGTCTAAAAGAAAACAACGTAAGAAGGATCTGTAATACCTCCTGAATGAGGAGGTAAAAAATGGGGAAGGAATTTTTTCAAAGGCAATAGTTTTATACATAACTAGATTCAAGTGATATTATGGAATTAGTACGTTAAATCCGTCCATTTTAATAAATAAATAAAAAATATGAGGTTTCGAAGTTTACAGCTATCAAAAATACATAAATTTATTAATTAAAAAAGAGAGCTTTCAGTTATTGTTATTCGTTCCGGGACAAAGATATATAAAAGTTTCCTAATCTAAATTTTTCAAAGAAATATTTAGTTTAATGTCAGAACTACGAAGGTTCATATAATGTTTTTTTTTCAGATCACATGAAATCAAAAAAGCGTAAGAGAATATTAACACCTTGATTGCCAACTACGAGAACTCATCGGTTGCGTTTTTGCTAACTAAGCCAATTATTTGTAATTTTGTATTTTTTAAAAATGATATTAAATTAATTGTTTTCTGACAGTCTCGATGTCTCGATCTACTTTTCTGCTCTATTTAATTTTACTCTATTTATTTTTAAATTAAGATATATCCTTACATCTATGACACTATTGTTTATTAGTGTTAAAGGACTATTAGAAATTTTTCCTTCAATTTTTCATGGAATTCTGTTTTTGGCAAATAGTTAGCAAAAACAACACAATGATGACCACAATTTTAGAGATTGGATATAAAGGAAACAAAAATTAGTTAGTTATTCAGAAATTAAGACGTAAAACCTACCGGTTATCAACGCCAATAAAAATTAGTACGTTGCGCGTACCTAACAACTTAGAAATTAAATTGATTCCTGCTTAAGTAGGGGTTGGGAAGTTTTGTAATTCCTCTCATATAAATTTCATATACAGGTAACTGAAAGTAAAAGCTGACTATTCTGATAACAACCATGGAAACACGAAAACATTAATTATAAATTCAGTTTATTTTTTGTGTTTTTCGTCATTCTCTTTTACCATCTAAGACCCTATATGTTAGGTAGTAATTGTTCTAAAATCTTAGTCTTTCCAGTTGTATATTATACATCTATATTACTATCCTTATTTCCGGAATATTGTTTTAACCTGAGAAAATCTTTCTGTGACTTGGAGCTACAGCAACACCTCCATTTTTAAAGGTTTGGTTTCTTATCTTACGTTTTTTGTCAAAGATTAAACTTGACAATGTTTGACGTAGTCAAACAAATGTCCTTAGAAAATCCTGTAAGTATTGCTTTATCATTATTTCTCAAATTATCTTATGCTAAATTTGGACTTTGTTCATTGATTTTTGTTGTGCCAAGATTCCTTCTTTATTTAGATCAAATTATTTCATAATGGAATTTCTTTCGAACTCGAATTCGAAATTTTTCACGATCGCGGTACTTCCCTTTACTATATACTTCATATAATTATATGTTATGTATGGATAACTAATAAATTAATTATGAGAGATAGTTAACCGTGGATGATAAATGAGGAGAAGATGGTTGGGGGTGCGGTCCATGAAACACAAATAAGTATGATTAACTTATTTTAATGTGCCGACGTTTCGGCTAGAGTTTCTAGCCTTCTTCAGGGATAACTAATAAACATTAAATATTAAGTTGGGCATAAAGCCCTTGAAGTATCAATCAGGGATAGGTTGGGAAAGAATAAGAGGGGCTCCCTTTGCTGTAGATATTTGTGGAATCTTAGTGGATGAGGGTATAAACATGTGCCCTGGTCCGAAAGCTATCAGATGGAATACATCTGTTCTGGGCGGGTCTCTCTTTTTAGTAGCGTTCCGGCTTTGCCGCGCATCTTCACATCACATACATGCCTTATTCGATCTTTTTAAAACAGATTAAGTTTGCTAAAATTTTAGCTGTGACCGAGCTCTATTCTTTTAATATTTCATCAAACATAGATTTAAAAAAAAAATCAAAATTTTGTGAATTTATTTTAGCAAACGCCATGAATACTGCTAGATTTCCCAAGATAGTCTTAATGAAGTGTAGTGAGTTTATCTAGCTTGAATTTGAGTGTTATGCATCTAACCTATTTTCCAATTTTTTTTAAATTTATTCAGTCTAAATTAAATTAAAATTAAATTAAATTATAAAATATAAACTTATATAAAATTATAAGTCTTGGGTGCTTGTGAAGATTGCAGACGACCACGAGCGCTTTCAGTGGCGAATATGAGAAACGCTGCACTGTAACTTTTCTTATCAACTCTATCTAGTCTATCAACTTATATTTTAGTTTATTTGAATTTGTCTCTTTTCTGTTTCAATAATTATTTGTCGACCCTGAAGATGGTTTTATTGGTTTTTGTTATATTTTCCCTGTGTTTTATCAGGAAAAATGGTAAAGTATGGTAAAATCGCCACAAAGTTTTTCAAATTTTCATGCCTAACTCCCACTTCGATAATTTCAGTAAAATTACTATTTCAGGCGCTTGGAGAAGGCAAATTAGCCTATAAATTCGTCACTTTTATTGTTTCTAATTATGTAAATTCGATTGAATTGAAAGTTGAAATTAAAAATTTAAATTTTTACGAGTTTAAATTTAATTGCATCTTTCAAGATGTACCAAGACATAAGAGCGGATTGTTAGCCAAGATAAATACTATGTTTTTTCTTCTATCTACTTCTTTAATTACAATTTTAATTTATTGAATTACTTTTCATTTTATTTGGGTTTGATGAAAATACTTGATTTTTCGAAAATAATGAATTCCTCTGGCTTTCCGTTTGTAACTGTCTGTAAGTCTTTAATCATTATGGTGGACAAAACATTGATGATATTAAAAAGTAGCAGTTAAAAAATAACAATGAGTTTAGAAGTATGTATATCCTAACAATCAAGATTAATAATTTTAGCAAATAAACAGAATTGCAGTTAAAGCCAAAGAATGCTAAGCTGGGTAACAGTCAGACAGTCAGTCTAGGCTACTTAAACAGTCAAGTCATCAATCCAGGGCAATTATTTATAACAATATAAAAAATTCAAAACAAATATAACAACTAAGCCCTGAAGCCCTTCAAAGTGTGGCGAAACATTGGTTAACAATAAATAGTTTTCTTCCACTATTTTGATACCTTTATTGCTCGCCACCCGGACAGGATTCCTAGAATAAAACATTCAAAGTCAAAGATTAATGGCAATCTTTGTGGAACGAAAGCCCAATGAATAAATTAAAAATTATTAAAAAGGACGTCAAGCCCTGGGGTACCTCCAGTCGCAAATGCCGTAGAGAGAAGGTTATACTGATCAGGCTGAGAATAGGTCACACGAGGCTCACCCTCTCCTATCTAATTTCAAAAGAACCGCCTCCGAACTGCCAGTCTAACAATAAGCCATATTTTCCAACGATGCCCGTATTTCACACCACACCTCAATAGCTAAGGACTAAACCAAGATATCTCAAAAACCCTTGGAGACGTTGATGAAGTAATAAAATTGGTGTTTCAGTTTTAAAAATTACAAAATTTACTAACAAAAATATAACTTGATCGGAAGGGAAAAAAATAATAATAATAAAATAATCAAATTAAAAAATAAATTAAATTTAACGAATATTAGCAAAATTAAATAAAATATAAATGGCGTTTATGACCAATGAAGTTTGGCGCCACTAAACAAAAACAAACAAACATTTAAAGTTCAAACTTGGCAAGATAAGGGCTGATTATTTTTTTAATAAAACATCAACTTACGACTGCTAAAAAAAAAAATAATATTGTAAACGACTAAGGCATGTTACAATAGGGTTCCAAAATGTATTTCTTCCAATTCAACATGAAAAAATATTTAACTCCGTTTTATTTACAAATATATATTATGTTCAATCTTTGTAGTTGAGTCAATCTCAAGAACTTTTGATGGATTTTTCAGACCTCAGATTACATTTCTACTCGACATTGCTTAATCTCTTTTATGTTATCTTCTTTTCCTCTTGTTAATTTTGGACTGTCCTTGAATGAGCCATACAATGCACAATCATCGCGAAACCATAAGTGGTTAACCATTCAAACTACTTTGAGGTTTATCTGGTATAAGGAATTAGTACATGGGCGTATGGCCCTTGCCTGTAGGAGAAGCACTCTTGTGAAATATGTATTTTCTCTTTTATAATACAAATCACTAAATATGTCTTATAATTCGATATTTTGCTAGTTTAAATAATTATTTATACAGAGCCTTGTTTTCCTCGTACATTAGCTCAATATATTTTTCTTAATTTCTTCATGACCAGACAGGTTTCGATTACATTATTTATTAATAGAAAAGAACTTTTTCTGTTGTTTTTTGTAGGTGTTTCACAGAAATAAGAGATATGCTACAGCACGGCATATACTTGATAATTAGTTACACATGCTAACAAGATTTTATTTATACCTTATTAACTTGTCTGTAGGAGAGGCGTCAGGGAAATGATTATGAATACGTGTGGGCGCGGGCTAAATATGAGGAAAGGAGAATTATATAATTCACATATTAATGCAAAATGAATCCACGACGAATATTTATAAGTATGAATCCAGTCTGGATCGCTCATGAATTATTTAAAAATAATAAATCTTTCGTAGTCTGTATTGGACTCCATTGTTTTATAAATGCAATTGTGCAAAATTTATTTCCTTGGGCATTGCTGGGGCTGGGCCTCGCCTAGAAGCAATGCTGGTTGCATTAACCTTTAGTATAGTTCAACAAAATATTGTTAAAGCGATGAAGATTAAAATTGTGGTGTTACTGTTTCTTAAGAAGTTGATAATAGTATTCATGTCTATGTTTGGGCTCAATTAAAAAATGCTTTGGATGCAATTTTAAATCGTATTACAAAATCAGGTAAAAATACAAAATAACAATATGATGTAAGTGACAAATCAGTTAGGAATAATTGGTTGTAAATAATTTTAAAGTTGTTTAGTTAAGATGCCATCCTGAAGATTGGCATGTAAGCCGAAACGTCAAAAGTGTATTTTTTTTTGTAAATTAAAATTGGTGAAATAACTTAGCCAATACATTTGTCTTCAACTAAAATAAATTTCACATACTTTATAATTTTTTTTTTCTATTTAGAAAAATGATAAAGACTTATCGGCTATGGATAAAAGTAATATATATGTGCAAGTCCTTCTTGATGATTGTTCCATGTAAATTTACCTTATATTTTTTAAAGTTAGTTTTATCCTTTATCCATTCACTTACATCATATTTAATATAAAAATAAAAAAATCAACAGTGGGAATTAGAAAAATTATGAAAAACTTTACCATCAGTTTTTATTTTAATATTAAAAAGACGGAGTTGACCTTGGGGCTCCACTAAACCACCAACTTCCTCCCGAATCCAATCCTTACAGTCCAAAATCCTGCGTAAAATCCTTAATGCTCCTTAATTTGTCAAGAATTAAGTCATCCATCAGGATCTCAATGTCTCATTTGTTGCCGATTTAGCCAAAACCAGATACTAATTCTTCCAAGATAAATGTCCCAACCACCCAAATTCACTCGTTTCTAACCTGGCTTCTTCATTACTTAATAATCCTCCTAGGCGTCTGAAAAGAAGATGGACTCGAAATGTTATTCTCTAGATATATTATTGGAGTTCTATCAATGGGTAAATTCTCCACATGTTTATATCATGTCACTATGTCATCTACAGCAAATTTACTTGTTGTATATATTTTTATACAGTTGTAAATAACAACAAGTAAATTAAATTTTAAAAAGAAAAATACACCAATAGGAAAAAGTATGAATCCGTTAAATTTGAACGTTGACAAAGTTTCTATAGTACTCGGTAGAATGTATATTTTTAGGTTCTATTCTTGCCTACTTTCTAAAACACAGCCTTTACTTAAAATTAAATACTAGTGGGGTGTACTTTCTGATTCATTCAAGTACACTCTCGATAGATGAACGAAAAAATATTTTGCATCGAAAAGAACATCGTGAAACAGAATCAAAACTCCAACTCTTTCTTTCAGTAGTATTGTAACGAATACCGGATATTCAAAATAAATTTGGCATCGCGTTGGTGAGAAGAGGTAGGGAAGTCGAATAGATTACGAAAGAAGACGCGCGCGTAGCTTACCATAGGGGTAATCATGATATTTAATTTAACATGTTAAATGGGACAAAGTTGCGTTAAATGGAGAAACATTTTCTTTTTTTAATATATTAAAAGAATGTAAAATTTAACATGATTAAAGTCTGTTAATAGTTTTGCTAAATGGAGAATGACGTCTGCTGAGCTCTACACCATTTTGTCTACTGTCGTTTCGATAGGTTAGTTGCTCGGGGTTCGTGTTCGGTTTGTGTTGTTTTTGTTTTTAACCTTTTTAAACTCTATTAAAGTGATAGATAAAAATAATAATAAAGTAATAGGAAAAAACTAGTAGAGGAAACAAAGGGCAAATGAGGTGGAGGAAAAATGATGTGACGAAGCTGCTGTGGAATTTATTATCTTGTTAAGATTACAAGGTTGCAGAAAATCTGCAGGGAACTTCTCTGGATTTAACATAAAAAATAGGCTTTAAATTAGGCTACTGACAATGCTATACTTATGACATTTATCATGTTAAAACCTTTTACATTTAAAACCATCACGAATACACGTATTAATTGAGCCGTTAAATGCAAAAGGGGTTTAGGTCCAAACTTTTATAAAAAAAATTTATATCCACATCACTTGAAAAAATTCTATTAAGATTTTGAGAAAGAATTACAATTTTCTCAGGTAAAACTAGTCAGACACCAGCATATCCAACTATTTAAAAACATACTAATTTAATTCGCTAAGTAATTAACAATTTTAATTTTTTAAATGAAAATTTAGTGTCATAATTATAGAATGGTTTACACTACTTTTGCTTTATTAACTACTTTACTAATAATGTATTAGTTTAATTATTCTATTGAACATTTCTTTGTCCCTATTACTGGCTAAGCGCAATTAGTATTGCACACTGTTACTACAACCATTTAATATTACTTGGGTACCGCAATGGCAACATAAACTAATATGGCGTATACAAGCTATAATTTCTAAGAAAATCCATTTGACGAAGTCGGTAAAAAAAAAAAAACAAGAAAAAAAAAACCATGAGCTGACAAACCGTACGCAAAGGCCGAGGTGCAATTGCATCAGAAAATAAAAGAAGAACTGAACTGAATGAGGAAATCTCCACCGCCGCGTATTATGTAAGAAAGCAATGAGCTCATTGAAACAGAGACCTTTCTCTTGTCCCGGGGTGCGCAGGTGTCCGTCATTTATAGCAAGTTAAAGGCTACTATAAAACGACACGGATAATGCTGCAGGAACCCATGCAGGTGCATTCAACTGTTATGGCCTGCATTATGGTGCATTACTCACAGCTGCTTCAAAATGCAAACTTTCATTACTAGGACTGAACATCCTAAAGGTATTACTTAGATCGTTGTTTAAAGGCACTGCCACTACTAGGAAACATATTTTTAAATTTACTTATAGCTGGAAATCATAAATAGAATTGCTGCAATAAATATTACATATCTCGTTCCATTATTCTGAAGGTCAACTACTTTTTATGGCACTTAACCGCAATAGAGTAGATAGTATTTTCAAACCAACGGATCCGCAAAAACCACTCAAGTTTTTTTGCGGCGAGATGGTATTGCTGAAAACTATTTCCTTTTTTTGTGCTTTAGCAATGTTATATAGGAACAGTACCTAAATTCTACTATTTTTTTTTCCGGCTATGACTCCCATTGGAGTCCTATACTGCTTAACCATGGTTAGGGGTCAAAGTTTTTCATTTTGTGGGACCGCCACTTCATGAAAAAGTCAACGCCCCAGGCCGGATTCGAACCGGCACCGCCAATAGACATCAAACTGTGTCTTAACCACTGAGCTACTGGCGGTCCTAAATTCTACTAATGAATAAATTCGCTATTTTTACCTATGGTTATTGGACTAATTTTCATGGAGTGTAACAGTTTTGTGGCGTAGAATCCTTTCATCAACGCATTCATTCTTAAGTGTTAAAAGAACCTTGATGCAGTCCACTGTGCACGAACAAGGTGACTGTATTAACATAACCTGTTCAAGTATAACGCTGTTGTTCCTACTATATCTATTAGATTTATAACATGTACAGGTACTCTTATTTATTTATTTTTTAATAATTTATTTATTGTTATTTACAACTGTATAAAATATATAGAACAAGTAAATTTGCTGTAGGTGACATGATACAAACATGTGGAGAATCTACCCATTGATAGAACTCCAACTCTTATTTATGAAATAGATTTTAGTCACGTTGTTTTTCTAAATGTTACGTTTACAAAGGACCCACCAGTATCTTTAATGATTTGTTTTCATTAATATGAATTAATTTAATGACATAAATTATCAATAAAAGACTTTTCCCAATTCAGAGGACAAATGGACATTGCATAGCGGGATCGATTCTAGCGGAATAACTTTATAATACGGCATTAAAACTTTATGTGGTTCTAATAGTTGCATAAAATCCATCCTATAGACAAAAACATCTGAAAATAATTCTGAATATTAATTCCTATCATACTTACTGCGGAAACGCATTTAAGTCTGTACTAAAAATCATACTAATAAAATTACTAATTTAATAATTACCATTTAAAATAATACGGTTAAATAGTATGGTCGCAAATCATTTGTTATGTTGTATATAGAGTTCAACAGAGCAACTGTGGTTTTTTTTATTATAAATTTTTTCATTAGGAACCGCCGTCAAGGATTTATAGGCGAATAACCGAAAGAAAGACCTGTAATTTCTAATTCCTTCTTTTCCAAACTAATTAGCTGTTTTTTAACCGTGTGGTCCAGTTTTGGGTAAAATTTGAAAATCAAAAAATCTTTTTTTTTTTGGTTCATAGTGGATTACAGATTACTTATTACATGACCGTTTTCATTTAGCCCTGATGAAGGCCTCCAAAGTTGAGCGAAATGTTGGCTGCTAAAATAAATACCTTTTTCAACTGCTATCCGGACCATCGTCCTACAATTTACCATATACGTATAAGGATTATTTAAATATAAGAAACTATTTACGAGGTATTATGTAATATTATAGTTGAAAATCAGCTATATTATACGCAGATAATAGTAATATCCCTCGCTAACCTTGAGTGAAAGCTGTTTTATATTGATAAGGCAGAGACCCTTCCTTCCAGATCTGGCTCTTATCCAACTCCTCGGATGACTCAAACTGCACAGAGCCATTTCGGCCACTCGCTCCCCCATCTTCATCCAGTCTGTAAATAAACTGATTCCTTTTTTGTCATGTTCCTTTTCAGCTGTTGGATATATATACATTTTAAACCGTGCAACGGACTCATATAATGTTTTAATGATCTATGGACAAATCGGTCAGTGCAAATCATTCGATGAGAACAAAGGTATGTGTGAGTGTAGTCATCTCCATCTCCCCTCCTCCCCCTCCCCACCGCTCAAAATAAACTGATAAAAAATGCTGAATTGTGGATACATTTTTTTCATAATTATTAAAACTCAAGGGGCTGTGTAACATTTTCTGAATCTTTAGTTTCGATGAAGGGGGCAGGTGCCTATCTAGTTTGTGTGAGGTACTCTAACCTCGAAATCCAATTAATAACCGAGATACTTAGATGTAGACGGGGCTATGTACACTTCAAAGCATAACTAGTTTCAACAAAAAATTGAACTTTGTTTTCTTAAAATTTACGATTTGTAACATAACCCTGTCTACTAAACTCTTCAATTAAACTATGCTATACTATAATTCTTGAATTTAAAAAATATTTTCTGTCCTTAATTTTTTACCTAAATGGTTCTTGGGTAGTAAATCCCTAATCGCCAAATATCCTGATTTGATTGTTAACCCCTAAAGTACGTTTCGTCTATGGCACGTATAAAAAAAAAATATATTTTTAGATAAAAAAAAACACTGCCTGGGGTGGAGTAAATTATTATATGTTTATATTAATATCATTATTTTATATTATTAAAATATTATCATCCAATAATATCTAGGGAATGGTGCTGGTTTAGAAATATTGGTTTGGAGCATCGGGACTCAAAGAAATTCTCCCATTATAATTTAAACGGATCGAATCAACAATAGTATCAGAGAAAAAAACATAGAATAAAACAGTTACATAATAAAGTGGAAAACTACTACACAAATAGAGTAAGCTCGATTATATAAATTATGATATATTTACACATATATTTTGGGGTATTTTTATATTGCATAAAAGTATTTTTAGATTTCGATATTTTCAATAAGAAATATGTTTTTAAGTTTATAATATATATGAATGAACAACTTCATATTTTTCAATTACTTTCTGGAAAAAACATTCCAGTACCCAATACTGTGAAAAATGCTTCAAGATATATTTTTTATAATAGTTTTATCCTGAATAAATTGAAATTTAGATTCAGGAGTTGTAATAGGGTATCGGACAATTTTTTTTTTACTTAATATTTAAGTTAAATTGCTCTTGCTCACACGACAACAAAATATCAGAAGTTTGAAATTCATTAAATAAAAAAAAATGGTATAGTTTAAGCACACTATTGTTGTTTTATCGTCATCATATTATCTTAATTTTTATTTTATTCCATTATTATTATTCATTTTATAATAAATTTAGCAGGCCTGTTAGCGAAGTACTGGTAAATAAATAAATAAATAAACTACCAAATATTTATAGATGATATCTATTATAGACTGATATAGAGAAAATTAATTTATGATATACATACATATTTGAACTTGAACTATTTTTTTTTTTTTGCAGTATTGTATGTATGCTATTAAGATAAACAATTAATCCCCATTGCCTATTGTCTGCAAGTATCACATTGTGATATTTTCTACAAAAAGTTATTTAATGAATAAGCTCGAGTAACTGATTGTTAGCGCCCCATGGATATTATCCAAATATTTGAATCGCTAAGGGTTTCCGCCAACGATGATTTATTTCAGTTCACACTTTTGGACCTGGCCGTTGCCAACTTCTGCCGGGGCTGGTCTTCGAATGTTCTCTTCCTCTTCTGAAAACTTTTAAAGTTAGCTCTATCTATAAGAGGCGTTTATTAGAGCTGTTGGTTGTTCCAAGTTAGTTCTAGCAGACTACTTGTCATGATTCAGCTGCCACTTTATCAAAGAAATTGTTGTTTACTTAGTAGATGAAACTACTAAAACTAGAACTGTTATCATTTATTTGTTGGATAATATTATTGCAATAATGATAAATTTTGATGCTTTGCTTTACGCAAGAGATAAGTGCATATCTGGCTTTTCAGCATCCATTGTTGCTCAAAATTATCAATAAAATTGTTATGATATAAATATTGGTTAGAAAAACGGAATTTATTTTTCAATAAAGAATATTTTCATAATTATTGAAGAAATTAGTGGATGAAGTCTTACAAACATATTAATCTGAGAAAAATTGAATTTAATGATTTTTGTACCTACCCCTATTATAGACTGAAAAGCTCACATATCACATGTTATTTGAACGAACATCATTATCTTTCATACGTGTCCAATTAAATTAAATATTAATGAAAAAAAAAAGAAATATTATTTATTCCCAGTTCACCTTCCACCCCTGGACAATTAATTACCCATTGCACTCAAAGTAATTTATTGAAAGTTAATAGAAATGGTTAATGAATTTCCTATACTGTCCTTAAAACCAGTATATCGATGTTTTATTGCCTATACCGATACAATACTTAAATTAACAACGCGTAATTAAATTAACAAGATTTGGAAAATCGTGTAATTTATTTTTTAATATCTAGTACAAATGAAACCATTCTGATACAATCTTGGCCGAAAAGGATAATAATACTAGAGGTATAATACTGTGAGGATACCCAACCTACCTATATTTCACCTCGTTTGTTGTAATTTAAAGATTTTGAGATATATAATTTCCAATTCATGGATTCGATGTTTGAAACTATAGAAGAGATTACTATAATTATGTGAGTCAACTTACAGCCAAAAGTTTTTTTAACTTGCATTTTTGTAAAAAGGAATGAAACAGCAATATCAAATAATAATAAAATTTATATGGTTATAATGTTCACAAATTTTTATGATTTTATTTTTGCTGAAGTTCCAATGTAAACACATGATCTTTTACCCTCTGATCCGTATAATGCCTTTGATGTTTCACGAACGCGTAAAAGTCAGGAGTCGTTGAATGCAGACGATTTGGGGCTAGTGCGGTTTTGTATTAAAAAAAGAAGAGGGCCGACCCTAAAAAAGCCAGATCTAGCCCTGGTATAATGATCCTCTAAATCTACTGGGAGGACTGGTTTGTGCCAAAAGTTCAACGCTGACTCACTAGGACAGTATTTCTAGTCCAGTCTGTCCAGGCAGAGGGCCTTCCAATATTAGTGTTCTGCTTCAGAATCTGCTCTATCCTCAGTTGAGAAGTTTAAAAAATTATCATTTTCAAGAACGTCATATTATATATAATAAGATGAAACTGAGAAGATATTGTACTATAACTTTAGCATTCTGCAATCAAATTAAAAATTCCGGAACGATTAGAAACAAAAGATGATTAAGTGAACATATACCGCTCGCCAATATGAATCCATAGAAAACGTGATTCAATTATCAATACTAAACAAAGAAAGAAATCATCATTTAAAACTTCTTCCCTCACTATCGTTGATTCTGTTTAGAACTGACGAAAATTCTCCTTTTGTTAATATATTCACGCTTATAAAACTAAGAAACTGAAAATACGCTTTAGTTTTGACCTAATGAAACAACAAGAGCATTATCCATAAATATCTGCTCTCTCCTTCAATAGAACTCACTAGTATAAAATGAATTTTTTATAATGAACCTGTTTGTACCTATCTGAACATATTTACTTAGAAACAG
The DNA here is from genome assembly GCF_000696795.3 of Halyomorpha halys. Classification (NCBI taxonomy): domain Eukaryota; kingdom Metazoa; phylum Arthropoda; class Insecta; order Hemiptera; family Pentatomidae; genus Halyomorpha; species Halyomorpha halys. The sequence continues at coordinate 104,528 of NW_027104662.1, read as the reverse complement.
AATTACAGTATTACAGTTTTTAAAAAAAATGCATCTTAATGAACTAGAAACATACGATTGAGGACGATAAATGTAAAGAAAAAATATTATTAAGTGACTTAAATCAGGGCTAAATGATGTGATGAAAAAATTCAAACTATATTTAAATAAATAATGACAAACATAATAGTGGCAATACACACGCTCAAGGATCATTGACAAGCTTGTACAGATTATTTGCGCATACTTGAATGTAACCACCTTTAGGAAAATAAAGATGCATTTATTTTACATGTTTTAATTTTTATACTGCGACCTTTAGGTAGCCATAGGGATTATTATTTCATAATGGAAATGTTTAATTAAGAAATTTTCTTTTCGTATCTCAAAATTTTGTCATCAAATACACCCACTGATGAAGCTCTTTTACAACCTTCAGCCGTATCAACTGGTGGATATTGTCTAGTGTAAGATCTCTGGTGAAGGCTTGTAAAAATTGATGAGTTTGTCGTAAAACAGTTTATAGTCCTTATGCGATCGTATACTTCGGCACTTTGGAATCTATAAGTCTAGGTTTGGTTACTGTTATTAAATGATTTTGTTACCAATCTTAGTTTATTAAAATTGGAAAGTACTATTAGCGGAAGATGTGAAATCTATTGATTTAATTGAGTTCTTTTTCGGCCAAGACTCCCATTGGAGTCCTATACTGCCTAACCACGGCTGGGGGCTAAAGTTTTTCATTTTGTAGGACCGCCACTAAATGAAACAAGTCAACGCCCCAGGCCGGTTTCGAACCGCCACCGCCAATAGGCATCAGATTGGTAAGACTGTTTGGCCCTTTAATTGATTTATTTCTTCCCAAAATCCACTCTAATAATATGGTTTTGGGAGAATTTGAGAAAGAAGAGACTGATTTAGGAGGCTTCATTTTAAAATCTGGGTCTTTGTATCATCTGTAAAATTTAATATTTAGGTATTTACTAGTCCGTCTGTGAAATGGATTTATTTTGGGAACCAACTGAACTTTTAATAGTTAATATGTTCTAGTTGAGTTCAACATCGAAAGTTTAATCCATCACTTCAATTATTTTGTTTTATATTGAAAATATAAGTCTATTTTGAGTTACTCTTTTTAATAGCGGCTGGTCATTAGTCCTACTAAACGTTGTAGATTCTAGGATGGGATGATAGTGGGAAGGAGGGATGACAGAGAGGGGGAAGACATCGGAACCCCTAACTGATTCCTGAGGACCCTTTGTGCCTGCAACTACTAATAATGTCCTATAACCCACCCCATTCCCTCTGTTGGAGTTTCCAACAGTTCTCTTCCAGCCCCTGTCGCTCCCTAAGCAGTCCGTTGGATTCATTCATTTTTTTAATGATGATGATTGTCATTGGTCGAATGAAATAGTCTTACTAATTAAACTGTCTATTTCGGTAATACCTGGGTAAAGATGAAAGTGTGACATATTCATTAATATTGTGGCGCCTCAATGAGGACATAATGAACAGTAGGATAGTCAACAGTATGAAATCCAGTCGGGCCACCTCTTTATGAGGTCCACGTCCTACGCCAAGGTTTTCTACTTCATACCAGCCCCAGAACACGTCTTGTAGCAGTCCTTGCAGTCCAAACCCGATGAAGCAACCGTTGCAAATAGTGGTCAGAGCTACTTCATCAACTTAGAAATTGCCAGCCGGTCCTTATGAGAATCCAACAGTGATTTGGATATCGCTTACGATTCGACTTAAAAAGAATTTATTATGTAGCTATATAATAATATCAGAGAGCTCTTAATAAGCTATCGTTAATAAAACAATAAATTAATAAGAGTACGTTTGATAGTGTCATGAGGTACTTTGTAAAAACACCTGTGTTAACTACATAAAGAACTATTGTATATATTATTTTATCATTATGTTATTTTATTTATTTATTTTTCATACAGATAGTCTGATTATGTTCATCTTGTCTATTCTTTTGTTTGTATATATTTTAAGAGAGTTTTTTATTTTATTTCATTTTTTTTTTATTTATTTTATTTTTTACTTATTTATTTTATTTTAGTATGTATGAGATCATTCATCAATATTACTTATTGCCCACAACTGTGTGGCAGATTGTAATATCTATCAATAAATAAATTTATCCGAAAAAAAAAAACTACATAAAGAAAATTTAGTTTTGTTGACACAAACCGAAATCAATCGGAAAAAAAAGTTGTTGATATTCCAATTAATTTAAACCTTTTAGAGTTAGTTCTAGTTCCCCCTGTTTAAAAAAGTTTGGCTGTCTATGTTGGTTTATCTCCTATTTTTAACCACCCTCCGTTTTCCTGAAATTCTTAATAAAAAAAAGAAACATTCCTAGGGAGAGATACAATCCATCTGCCGACAGAATTAAAATCTATTTTAATGTAAATATATAATTTACTATAGGGCCGTACCTAGCTCAGTGGTCGGGCGCAGTCTTACCATTCTGAAATCTGTTGGCAGAGTTGGTTCAAAACCGGCCTGGGGCTTTGACTTCTTTCATTGAGTGGCGGTCCCGCAAACTGAAAACCTTTACCCCCAACCATAGTTAGGCAGTATAGGACTCCAATGGGAGTCTTGGCCGTAAAAAAAAAAATTACTATTGGTTTGGTGACTCTTAATGTTAATGTAAACACCGATAATGATAATGCTTTATCATTATGTTATAAGTTTTACTTTAATTTGTGAACATTATGAAGAAGTGGCATTAGTTACTTTAAAAAAAGATCATATATTATCTGAGTTATTTTTAAAAATGGATTAATTTTTTCTAAGTATATTTTATAGTGTATTATTTTTCAGTGGTGTCCTTCTTTTGCCTATTAAAAAAAAAATCTGAAATCAACATTGATACTATGATTATTCAAGGAGATCAAAGAGAGTCATCTAGTCACCCTGCTCAATCACCCAAATTTCAACTTCTTAATACACAGCAAATTATTTAGTAAGCGTTCAATAAATCATACTGCCAAGTATGATGGTGCTTAACCCTTTGAACTATTTATTAAACACCTTGCCTACAGGTCGCCTACAAATTTTGCATTATGACTAGAATGGTGAACACTACTCGCGTGTAGCTGTCTACTTGACTCGACAGTAAGCCTGGAAGTGAAGAATTACATAGCTCCCCTGTCGGCCTTAGGCAAGCAAGTAGTCAAGTGATGTGTAGCGGGTCAACGGCTCAACAGGTAGCATACTCCGATCTGGAACGCCACTGGAATATAAATGTAATATTTCCAGAAGGGAACTCTAAGCGGTACTTGCTCAGGGCTGTGTACTTTTAATAAATAATTTCCCTCCAGATGGGGGTTGCCTGGGGGCGGCGAACATCCGTTCCCACAGGCCCGTCTTCCGCCCCGCTCTACCGGAACACTCTACCCGACAAAAATCCCTTTCGGCATATCATTGTCACACTTCTTCTTGTCCCATGTTTAAGCTTCGTAATTGTATCCTACTTTTTTCCCCCGGTATTCTATTAATATATAAGTTATATTACTTTCTATGTACACAAATTATACATTTGATCTAAATTCTGAAAAAAAAAAAAAAAAAAAAAAACTGCCAACGCCATTACAATATATTATGATTTCATCAATCTAAATCTAACGCTGAATAATGGACTGAATCTTGGTGGAGATTTTTTTTTTCTTGTTTTTTACTTTCAGTTATCTAGATATGGAATATATAGTAAGGAAAGTATTCCAATCGTGCACAATTCGAGTTCGAGTTTTCAACGGAACTCCCGCGAGTCAAAAGCTTAAAGTCCTACGAAACTGAAATTTCATATTTAAGGCGGGCACATGCCTGAGTCCAGAGAGCAACGTTTTCGGTTAAATAGATCAAACGAAAGTGCAACTTTATATTGTAGAACTAATTTTCACATCTTTTCCCCAAAATGGTGCTAACGATTTTGATTAAACTGGGTAAATGAATGAGCAATGAATTGATATTTAATATCAGATAGTTCTTATCCTCATTCAAATAGTTTAACTGGTTTCGAAAGCCCAATTTTCAAAAACTTCCTCAAAAATAAATTAAATTTTTTTCATCTGAAATAATTAAGTATTTTGCATTGTAATTTAATGTACTATGAAAGAATTTTTTTTATTAAATTGAGAAAAATGAAGAAATAGAGTACTTAAGAGATTGAATTCGGAGGAGCATGTCTGATCTCTACCGATCGCAATCACATGTACATGGCTTTGTTATAATCAGTTCAACTATTGTATTCTTGGTAGGATAGTTGTTGATATTCGTTATTTAAACCTCCAGAAACACAAAACTACGAATTTTTATATCAACAGAAAAGTCCGATATTTTCGCCTTGGCGAATGGTAAGTGAGAGATTTTTGATGCGCGCAGAACACTAGATTTTTTAAAAGCACGGGGGACATCAAAATCTGTATAACTACTTTTTTGCTTAAGCTTTTTTTGACAAATTACTTTTCGGTCGTTTTCTACAAAACTCCATTTTACTTATTGTAGATAATATAATAGGCATTTGGCATTACCAAAACTTTACTATGAATTGATAAAAGTAATTTTTTTTTGTTATGAAATCAAAATTACAAAACTATTTCTTTTCATAACATCCAGTCCAAACTGATATCCAAATCACTGTCGAATTACTTATAGATTAAAACGTAAAAATATTGTTTTATAAATCCTACTGGAGCAGTCGTAACCATTGCACCATAGGTCGTGATGTAACATAATGCTTATAAGTTATAAATAACCTGTTCTCAAATAATTAAAATGCACATTTCTTCACCATATGGTGGATGAACTGTTGGGACCCAGAGGTAAAGAAGACAAAGGTTACAAGCACCTGTTGGAGATTCTTGGTGCCCAGATGTCCGGGGGACAATTGGTCTTTTTTATAATAGCTTATTTATAAACGGGTTTAAGGTTGGATGCCTTCTTCGAGGCATTTCATTTAAATATGATCTTTTTTAGCTTTAATTATTTACCTTTTGTTTTCCTTGCCAAAATATATTTTCTAATCTTGTATCTTATGATAAGTGTATGTATAATAATGAAAAAGAAGAATACTTCTTTGAAAATGAACCTGATATATGTCGAATAATTTTTAAAATATTCCTCTTTTTAAAATCCTAAAATGATTTGTAAAGTGTATGGCGACTAAGACGAGTCATTTATTAACACATGTATAAGTCTTCGCACGTAAACAATCATGACGACCACCGATTAGATATGCCTTGTCTCTTTCAAGAAATGTTGAGTCACTAGTTTTTTAAATGTAGAAATTTACCCTTCAATTCAGTATATTAATTTAGTTTTAAATTTTACTAACATAGAATCCTGTTTTAGGAAATTTTATGAATGCGAAAATATTTTTTTTTCATCAAATAGTACTTAAAAATAAATACAATTTTCAAACTAGAGTGCATATATTTAACCAGTAGTATTTTACTTTAACATTAAATACTACACAATAAATATTTACTTATATGCCATATTTCTACGATTATATTACAATTAAAAATTTCATTAAATCTTCATTACGATTTTATAATATTAACTTCTATATTGGAAGCTTGTTAGCTTGAAACTAATTAAGAAAAAAAATTATTTTTTGTCATTCTATATTACATTAAATACTTAAATTGGTATTGCATAGCTACACTATTATTTTTTATATATTATATGAATTAAGAAATTTATCATGGCAACAGTACAGAGTTGGTTTGGTGTGGTCACGAAACACCAAAGAGATTAAAGGGACTTAGTTAACACAAACGAAGAGATGAAACTTTTATCAGGTATCAAAGATGTTTTTGCTTTGGAAAGATCAAGTCGTTCTCTTTCTGTTGAGATAAGTCATTCGCACCTCCTCTTGAATTACAAATCTGTCAAGCTAATTTTTTACATTTATATTTGCTTTGATTACTAAATTCAAAGCAAATATTTTTTTTTTTTAATTTTAACTGAACGTAAATTTATTTAAAATGCATATGAGTTATTTAACTGGCGCCCCAATTTATTACGTGTTAAGTCTAAAAATATTTCTTATATCGATGTCAGATTTTAACATTCTCCTTAATTACAGGTCCTGTAAGATACAAATTGGAGTGTTTACGGAAATAATATTCGCGGAGAACGTAAAAAATACTTATAGTTTAACCCTTCGCCGAGATATTATAAAAATAACAATTATTCATACATATGTTTTTACGTAAATCATTTTTAACATCTATCACTGAATTTTTCAATCAGATGCTACGTAAAAAAATCTGTAATCAAGGTTTACTTTTTTATGCCCATATTTGCAATTATTTCTGTGCCCATATTGATACGTAAAAACTCAACATTTTTTAATGTTTTTTTTTTACCTTGGTCAATTACAATGATTCATCATTGAAAATAATAAACCAACATAACGAATAGAAGATTAGCCGAGAATTTTGATTTTTGTAGTATAAAAAGAGTTTAAAAATATGTTTTTTGTTTAAACGTTTTTAGTTGATTTGCATGAACTGTCGTAAAATCTTTTTCAAAGAATAATAATATTAAATTTTAAAAAAACTCAAGAAAATTATAATAATTAAAATTTTTCTCGTTGACATATTTTTTTAAAGGGAACAAGAGAGTTAAAAGGAAGTTTTACGCTTAACATGAACTTGTGACCTGTTTTAATTGAATCCATATATACAACAAAGAACCAACCAATTAATTTTTTTGTCAAGCTTTCTGTTTTATATTTCATTCCATAATAGAAAACCATGACTTTACCTAAATCTATTAGTTTTCCTGGGGTTTATATTGTGAAATGAAATTTCTTTGTTAAATAAAAGATAAATCATATAAAATACATTCTTAAAAAAAAAATTGGTTGGTTACTTAATACATATGTTGGCTTCAATTACGCTTTAAAAGCAACATTTTTTTATTTCGAAGATTCGTAAAATATTTTATATTTCCTTGACCACTAGCCTCAAAGAGCCGAATGCTGAGCTAAGAAAGAATTTATAGGCAAAACAACTTTTTCTACTGTACAATAAAAAAATAATAATATAAAAAAAACTGTAAATTATTTATAAATTTTACACACACAACGCACTACAGTGGTTAACTAGATGTAACCTAACGGTTGTTCAGAACTTTTAAAACGAGAAAGAAATAGGCGGAAGACGCTCAACAACCACTTTCTATTGTGTAATATTTTTAGATCTGCCTGTTTATGAAGCACGCCAGAGGCAGGGCTCGTTTAAAATCATAATGCCATTTCACTGTCAACATTATTCTAAAATCATATAATAACGTTATCAGTTTCACGGCGGCTGAGCGCGAAATTTTCATCAAAGTAACTGAACGCCCTCGTAAAATATGAGGCGAAAAAGAAAGGAGTTAAATTGATTTAGCGTCATCAAAGAGATTCTGGTGCGGCCTTTTTGTTTAATGTATAATTCATTTTATATACCAACTTATATATGAATTGAACCTAACTAAATTGTTACTTAAAAATTATTTATTTACATTTATAATTTAGGAATGATTAGCTGTCTACAATAGTGCAACGGAATCTTCTGGGGGGGGGGGGGGTATGTAGTGCAAATCGCACCTCATAAGGAATTCACTCAAAGCCAAGGTTATGGATAAGATTGCAGAATAGAGATCTTTATAGTATCATATCTGGCAGGTATAACATAATAAGTATGTATACCAAATGTCTGTCCACATTTCTATATAAATAGGCAATTCAATAAGGAATAGAGGAAAATATTATATTGATACATATTTTATTCAAATGATAATGGCATTTAAAATTATTTTCATTTTTTTTTTTTAAATCTCAAAGATAACTGTTCTTGTAAATCAGGACATATCAATCAATCAATTAGCAAATTATTCTATTATATCTATATTATTCTTTGGAAATAACAGTCAATTTGCCTCTGATGCATTCCCAAAAAAATAATTTTTTAATGTGTTTTAATCTGTTTCAATAGCTATGCTAACATGTTTGTTTTTAATTTGCATTCGTTAGATGAAGTATGTTAGCCGAAAAGCTAAAGAAAAAAAATGTTAATAATGATGTTCTACTGTTGCTATAATTAACATGGTTTGTAAATATGTAAAATTTTATACCTTATTTATTCTTTTTAGAATTATATTTTCATAGGTTGTGGATTATCTTCTATTTAAAAAAAATAAAATTACAATAAAGGGCTTTTTGAAAAAAATACTGATATAATTGAATAAAAAAAATGGAGAGTTCAAACAAGTTTTTTTGTTTATTTATTTATGTTTTTTATGTTTACTGCACCCCAGTTAAAGAAAGCGGATTGTTTATTGCGTCATTACATTACATAAACATTATAGAACTAAAAAAAATCAAAATCATACTATTTTTATTTCCACCAAATAAATATATGAAATAACGAGAGTGGAAATGGCCAGTGCTCAGGTACTCTTCTAATTTTAATTTAGTTGAATCATGATTTTCAGTTTGAAATACAAAATATCACTAAAAAAACTGACTTTTATAATTTCTAATTAATATCTTAATTGCTTAAAACGTTGACAACAAACCTACCTACTATCATAATGTTTTAAGGTTATTCACCGGCACAAGTGAGTTGTAATGTGTACCCCTGTAGGTGACGCGTCTTTCCCATTCATCAGTTGCATATCGGGTTGCAAAGGCAATCTTCTAAGAAGTTGGATAAATCATGTCGAAACCTGCCTCGCTAACCTTGAGTTTGGGTTCCTGGTCTCTTTTTATCAACTGCCTTTGTATCAACCCATAATTATTAACTTTTTCTCATTTAAAATATATTATTGAAAAAAAAAAACATTTTCAGAATTTGAAACGTAATTTTGCTGAGGAAGTGTTTCACAATTTTTCATTAATTGTTAGTCTTCTATCAATTCCTAACATTAAAGACGCGGTTCTGTTTGTTTATTTTATTTGAGAAACGGAATCTAAATATTTGTATCGTTAATTATTTGTATCAACTACAGAATAAGTAATTCATATACCCCTATATAATGAAATAAACTTATAACTAATACAATAAAACGCTGTTATTTAAAGTTCGGTGGATCCTTAAATTTTTGTGTTCAGAGGGTTCCCCTAAGTGAATTTTGTATTTTACTTCTATTTTAGATTTTATGTTTAAAATATTAGTATTAGCCTAAGTAGAACGAATAATAAAAAAAAAATACTCCAATAAATGTTATAAATAATTAACGTAAGGAATTTTAAATGTAATAATTGTCTTTTAAGATTTATTATGTTCGTGATGTGCGTGCATATTCATTCGATTGCACTCATTTCTAGCATGTGTTGTTTTTATATTCTTACCTGTTTTTAAAGTAAAATAAAAATAATGATTTAGGTATACGATATTGATAGGATTTTATTACTTATGTTTCTATTGGTTTAATTTATTTTTTTAAGTTGAAGAAAATTATGAGGACGCATTATTTTTATAATTATAATTAATAAAGAAAATGTTATTTTTTAATTTTATGTTTTCAATTATAAACAAATCCGTAAAAAAAAAAAAGTCCATTAACTATTTATTTTATAAACGTTTATTTTACATTTTACAATTCATTGGCAATCTCCGACCTGCCAGATATCTCAGTCTTAATAGTCAATAGTAACCTACGAAATTAAAATTATATAATTGAGTCACAGTGTTTAAAAATTCTCGAGTAAGGGACGTCGTTAAAGGATAGGGGATGGTAGTAGCTGTCATCTTACCTAATCATTTAGAAACCTCCCAAAAAAACTGGGTAATTTATTATTTGAGAATCTCCTTTAAATTGACGTGAAACATTTGTTAAAAAAAATTCTAAAATTCAGATTCAATACTAATCAATACCTTTGAAGTAAAGAATTTGGAATTTCATCAATAAAATGTTGTTTACGAATAGAAAAAAAAATATTGTTGTGACATGCCATCATTCGCATACATAAAGTATTGGAAAACTAAAATATTTTAATTTAGCGTGAAGATCCTGTGAGAATTGTTGGGAAAATTAAGAGTTTGCTCTTCTCCCCCCCCTCCAAAAAAAAATTGTGACAACATCCCTGTTTAGTCATTCAATTAACAATATATTTTAGTTTTCTTACTGATAGGTTAAGCTTAATTATAATTATTGAGTTGTTAATTTTAATATTATTGTTTACTTCAAAATCATCTTTATTCCTTTATTTATTCTCAATATTTAGTTAGAAGTCGAATCTTTTTTTTTTTTAATTTTAATTAATTTAATTACTATTATTGTTTTATCTATCGAATTTATTTCTTAATTTACTAAAGAATTTCTCTAATATTTTTCGTAACCTGCTTACTTACTATTTTGTGATTTTATAAATTTATTTACATATTTTATTATTAATATTCCATTTATGCTAAAATGTAATATAGCAATAAAAAAATATAAGTGTGATATTCAGAAATTAATATCACAACCCAACCACCCGCCCAAAACAAATTAATAAAACAAATAAATACAAAATTATGATAAAAATAAAAAAATTGATCGGGTGGTTTTTTTTAACGAAGTACTTTTCAATTAGCATATTTCTTAATGTTTACAGACTGCCATAACAACCCTTTTCTCATATTTAAATTCCTCAGTTCCTGTCGTAACATGATAAACGCAGAAGATTGCACGATAAGACAGGTCGTGTTTAGTTAGGACCTGTATATTTCAAATTGTAAGTTAGTAAATTTATCAAAATATTACTTATAAAAGTATGTCGTACATGGCTTATCACTTAAATGAGAAATATCATCTGAAACATCTAATTTTTTTTTACATTCTCCTTATTATTAATATAAAAAAATTTTCGTTCGCTCATTATGAAGGAAAATTTAAAGATTTTTACTTATTGTAATAATATTAATTTATATATTTTTGAACATTCATTCAGTAGTTTAAGGTCTAAATGTTGATATTTTATTTCCATAGAGTAATTTATACAGTATAATTTTTATAAATATGCTTACAGTTGAATTACTAAAAGGGGTTAGTAAGAAAGGATGCTGTGTTAGCGTGTGTACATAGGGGAGTCCTTACTTGTCTCTTGTTAAACTGGCATACAGATTCCCTGCCGCCGGTCCTGTCATTGGTGCAATTGCACTCCTTCCTCTGACAGAGAGCCGTTGCACTGGCCAAGAGGAGCAGAAGAGAGAAGTTTTGTGCTTGGAGCATGGCTCCACCATCGCTCACCACTGACACACACGACACGCTAACATACGAACACTGAGACTGCTGTCAGTTGACTGAATACTCCAGACGGTCTCCTCCCCCCCTCTCTCCCTCGCCGCTGTCTGCCCCCACTTCGCCTCGGAACAGGTGTTTGTGGTCTGTCGCTACTCACGGCAAAGGTCCATTTAATTATTGTTTACACATCTTCAATAATATATTATGTTTTTTAATATATTAATATATAGATAGATAAAGAGAGAGAAATATATTTCTGCCGGATACTTTTAAAAGTGGAATAACATCACTTTTTGAAAAATTTATTAATATTAATTTTGATAAGACATGGGTATCCTCTGTTTATATTTATAATCATACATACAATGGTCCACGATTTTTAAATAAAGTATTCAGAAAAGTTTTTTCTATAAAATACTGTCGCAAAAATATGGAACCTGTCGTCTTAACAAACGTTCGGAAGAGGAAATATCTGACAGGAAAGAAATACGAAAGAAGAAATTATAAATTACTAATGAGGTTTATTAAGTTTTTTTTTTTTTTTACAAAAATACTAAGAAAAAACATTTTTTTTTTTTTACAAATATACTAAGGAAAATTTTTTTTTTAAACCAAAATACTAAGGAAAAAATGCTATATCTCAAGTATTTTTTCGTAGTGGGAAAAAAAAGAGGCCTTAACAACTCAGAAAAATTACTCATTTGCCAAAGTGTGCAACAATCAAGACCGAAGTATGAAAGGAAACATCACATCTCATTATAGTCTCTACCTATTCATCATGAATGTTTAAGGTGAAGGTACTAAGTGTGAAGTAGGAATAAGCTTAAATTATAAAAAAACATATTTATTTTCCTTGAAGTGTTTGAAGCATCTTACTTTCTACATTTGTTTATTGATAGTTTCTATTTTAATATACTCAAAAATAACCCTTGTTTTTAAAATTAGTTTTTCATTAAATAATACTTTTCAGTTAACTGGTTGTCTACAGGGAACCTTCGGGTAATTTATAGCTCTGGAAATATGGGGGATTAGTAAACGATATTTCTCAAAGCAATTAGAAAGTCAGGAAATTGATTGCTAATAGTAAAATGAAAAGTTAATTAGAAAATATGTACCAAAACAGTTTGTTTTATATAAACATGATTGACCGTGTGGGAATTAGTAGAAGATGATTGACAATTTAATAAAATTGTATTCAACCATTTTTTGATTGACAACGTTTCTGCTCACAATGTTTGTCTTCATCACGGCTAAAATAAAAAGATACAAACTAGCTAAAGCTAATGTAAGGGTATGAGAATAATGAAGGCTCTAAATAATGAAGTGATAATTAATAAATAGTTGAAAATTATTTTTGTTCTTCCTGACAGCAGTCAACACATCCTTCTAAACTTAATGTAACTTAAACTCTCAGTTAAAAAATTGCATATTTGATAATTATTCTATCAGTAATCAATATTTCCACTTTTGGAAAATTATCATGGGATTATCTAATGTAAGAAGCTTATTTTTTATTAAAAATGTTGATTTGTAACATCTATTTGACTGGAGAATTTTTTAATAAACTGGATAAAGTTTAGATGTAGAATTTTAATTTCTCAAAAAACTTTTATTTTTGAGAAGTAGATATCTACATTAATTTGTGATAGAGTACTACTCATTAATTAGACGTGGTTATGTGTTATCAAGGTTTTGCCTATTCCAAGCGCCTACTTGGGAAATAGGTTATATAAAAATTTCATTAAACTAATAAGTGTAGTTTTCTTTAAAACTTCTAGTATACAAGCCCATGTCTTCAAAAAAAAAATTCTCAGGGATTTTATAGGAAATATCTCTGAACAAAAGAGTTTATTTGAAGAATCCGCAGACTTTTTCATTGGCAGTTTTCAGACCAATACTAAGAAATAACATTTTTGTCCACACTTTTTGGCTATAGATGATGAAACGACTCATTACATAAAAAAATGGTTTAAACTAAAATCATGGAGAACTAGAGCTGGCGTCAAATGAAAGCAATAGAAGTTCAGCAGACCGAGCACATAATCTTTCTTAAATTGTCGCGTTGACATTTCAAAATTACAGGCAAACGTCGAATTCCTTATTAACTTCTAATTTTGTCCATAATTTTTTTTACATAAAAATACATACTTGAGGGGAATTCCTTATGAAATCAAGGCCTGACTTATAAATCTAAGATTATTATAATCTTAATTCTGTATTACTAATACAATCTAAATATATTGCGATTTGTTTTCATATTTTTTACATGAGTTTTTTGATATCGATTTTTCAAAATTGTGGAAGTAGCCACATTTCGTAATATTTTGAATCACGAAATTCTCCTAGATTTACAACTGTTTGTGCTAGAGATGTGTTTCTCGGCTCTTTTTAAAACTAATAGCATGTGCTTTCATTTGATATGTAACATGAGAATCTAAAAAAATATTCTTTTGCATTTTCAAAATTTTAACTTTTACTATTTAAAAACACCATATTAGTTAAAATATATATGTATATATATTCCAGCCTATATTGGTTAAATTCATGTCAAATTTCTAGTTGAAAAAAAAAATTTGGATCACGAGTATATAAAGTCTAGATGCTAAATTCATCAGATAACAAGAAATAACCTCATTTTCATTTTACATTTTCCCTATTCTTTGATAAAACATTTATTAATATGGAAATATGTATATTGTAAAATTGATTATTTACTTAGGTCCAGTCACATTTTTAACATATTTAAGTAGACATCATGACTCTACCATTTCTTATTTGCCTGTATTCTAAAAAAAGACATTTATTCTAATTATTTCTCTGCAAGTCAGTAGTTGAATAAAAGTTGAAGTTATATTATTGCAAAAAAAAAAAAATCAGTAGCAAGATAATGTTTTTAATGTATTAATTAATGTTTTAAATAAATCATTTATTTAATAAAACTGTATGGATATATGGCCAACTATATAATTATTAACGATGCAATCATCTAATATATTGTTATGAATTATTGTTTGTTAGTACTTTATGCACTGTTATAACGTTCATCGTATTGTGATTGGGCTTTTTGCTAAATGGTCAGGATTTTACCGGGAATAATATAGGCTGCACCGATACTTCTTATCACTTTATTTATATTACGATATATGCACTGTCATAACGTTCATCGGATTTTGATTGGGCTTTTCATCCTTGATGTAATATTTTATATACTTACTTGATGTAAAATCAATTGTCACTTCTTATTAATTCATTTATATTACTATAGTCGCTTCTTATCACTTCATTTATATTACTATAGTCACTTCATTTATATTACTATAGTCGCTTCTTATCACTTCATTTATATTACTATAGTCACTTCTTATCACTGCATTTATACATTAATTGATATCAAAGTTTCAATAGTGTTCCATTAATGTATACACATGCTCAAATATAGCAATAGCGGGGACATTGCCGGGTCTGCTTGTATCTTATTTTTAAACATCCCTTAAACTAATTCGGAAGATGAGAAATAAATATTTAATTAATTAATCGTTTTACAAATTTTACTTTGACTCCTCAAGACAGTATAAAAATATATAGTTATAATTATCTTAGTGAAGATAAAGAATAGAAATATTTAGTTTTGATTTAAAAAATAAAATCCCCCGTGATTAATTTAAAACTCAATCAATAATATTTTATACACTTCTGTAGATATGTCGCAATATTTTATACGCTTCTGTAGATATATCGCAATATTTTATACACTTCTGTAGATATGTCACAATATTTTGTACAAATCAGAATCTCTGGAAGGAGATCTTAATAAACACCAAAAATAATAGAAGGGAATGGCTGCTGTTTCAAAAAATTCAATCGTTACTTCATATCTTTAAAACTACCTAGAACACTAAAAAAGCTTAATAGAATGTCATTTAAAGTAGAGTAAATTTTGTCAAACATGAATCATTATAGACCTGTCTTAAGTCATAATAAACCTTCAATAGTTCCAGAGATAGTTTTTCAAAAAGCAACATTTATAACGAAAAACCAGTATTTAGTCAATGTAATTTGGGAAATACATATCTCAGGAACCATTTGATGTACAGATGTCTGCCAGCACTCAAATTAAAACTGAATATTAATTTTGCATATAAAATTATGTGTAAGCAAACAGAAATCAACATTTTATGAATTGGTATTGACAAAAATTACTACTCCTACGAAGTTAAACCTCATAAGCATTATAGTACTAGCTTTAATTTGACTACTGACATCTGTACGTCTAATGGTTCCCGAGATATAATTTTCACAAAACAAATCCACCATCTACTGATTGTTTGTTATTTAGTTATAAAATATTTCTTTTCAAAAATGTGTATTTAGGAAACTATTGAACGTAAAAAATTCCATCAGGGCTCATTTTTTTTTTAGCATAGTTACTTTACTTTGAATGATGTTCTATTAAATGTTTTTAATGATTTGAAACATCCGCCACTTTTTTATTCCCTCTAACTATGGTTGGTAGACTCACCAATTAAGGCTAGTAGCTATACATATTTTTCATTAAGGTAATACAAAATTGGGTTTAGCCGTTTTTTGAAGCTTGAAAATCATCTATTATCTTACACAACTTATTAATTGCTATTACACAGTGAAAATTAATGGGCTTATTGTGTTAAAAACATCATCGGAATTGTTTAAAATTTGGCAACAAACATTTTTAAACTGATCCAACTCCAAAACTTGTTGCGTATCTCTATCCATCAAAAAATGAAACTGTTATTTTCAAAAATAACGGTCTATATTTTTTATTTACTGTTTAGTTTCTATTCCCCCCCCCCTTAAGAAGGAAACTTTATTTTTATAAACAATGTATATGTCCTCTCGTTAGGCTTACATCATGAAGAGCAAATGCACTTTTAAATATTAATAATATATTACAATTGTCACAAATATAGATTCCTAATTTCCTTTTTTCCTACTTATCTCCTACTCCTCAAATCCTTAATTTTTCTTCTTTACAGTAAAATAGTCCCCTGTACAAAACATTCTGGTGCTCACATCACTACTTTCACTTACTACTCTACTTTGTGCTAAAATTAATCCTCGCTCGTTTCGGAACTGATATATTTATATTATTCACTATGGCAGTACTTCCCCATCTCTGGCGTAGTGTAGTGGAGGCGGTCAAATTTCATAATACATCTGATTGTTATATTGTAAAAAATATATATTTTGTATTTGTAACGTGCTCAATACACAATAATGATGATTAATCTTGAAGAAAAGTGCTTTAAAATTACTGGTATTTTAGTCTTTTTAATTGAAATACCTAAATAAGAGGGCGGCGAAATTTTTCTCCACTCCTGGTAGCTGACCCCCTGTTCCCCATGCTAATCTGCCAAACTATCAAATCCTTTCAAATATCCTATCAAATAGTTTATATTTATCCATTTTTACTACTAGCGAACATGTGAAATGGTTAATTATTTCAAACAAACAAAATGAAAATTATTTTAAAGGAATGTTTTTATATATTCGTATTTAAGCCTTCTCAAACTATTTTAATGAGGATAAGAACAAGTTGATATTAAAAGAAATTTAATTGTACGTTGATGGACCGAGTTTAATCTAAATCGTTTGAGTCGTTTTTGAAAACTCAAAAAAGTGTGAAAGTCGATTCCATAAAGTTGTACATCCGAGCAGCCGATTTTATCGAAAATGTTGCTGTCACATTCTAGGAAAATACCCACCTTAAATATGGAATTTCAATTTCGTTTTTTAGCTTGGCTGTTCATACACACACACACGCACAGATTATTTTCCAAAACTTGGTTATTTAGACTCAAGCAGAGTTGGGCAACTATGAAATTAATTGCTAAAATTACTATAGATACGATATTTATTTATCAATGGTTCATTCATGAAGGATCGTATCCATGGTAATTTTAGCTTTAAGTCCCGCCACTGGACTCAAGGGACCTCAAAAGATGTATTTCTGCTGAAAACTCGAAGTTAAAATTTTTCATGATCTTGTGGGTGATATTAAGCATGCTCTACCACCAATACAGTAGTAGGTACTTATAGGTCAGCAGTTTGATTCAACTCTTGTCGGATCTAAGCTCCCTTCGCTATTAATTGGGTTCAGAATAATGGCGTGATATTAAAGTTTCATCTAATAATAAATGTCGAATGGTCTTGAAACAATTTCGAGGAGATATTTCTGTCATATGATTTAGCCGTAGCTTGCTCAATTAAACCAAAAACTCGCCTCAATTGTTCCTGAATATTTTTTTAAATCCCTTTCTTTATTTGTCTTTTTGTTATGAAAAATACAGTCCAATATTTTTTTTTCGTGTGAATTCGACGGTGACATCGACGATCCATTTGGAATGTTCATTGTAACACTGCCTTACTTTTATTATCTATAGGATTTTATTATTTCTATCATCTTAGATTATCTCTTGGTTATTCATTTCGGAAAGCTTCGCTTGGCTAACGACGTATATCGTCGTGATGATGACGTCGATGATGTCTGAGTCATTACAGTATTAACTTTTCTCTCCACCAGTAGTTAAAAGATGATGCCTAATTTGGAAGATCTTATCACAAATAAGTAAAACTGAATCTTTTTAATTTCGCTTTCTTTTCTTTGAACTTCGTTTTGGATGGCCTCAGGAGTTTCTCTTACAAACTCTAATTTTAGTGGTAAGTAAAATCTCGTCGATGAATGCCGCGAATTTTTCCAGTGAAGCTAAGAAGGCTCTTTTTGATCAGAAAATTGTTGAGGCACCAAATCACGTTAAAATGTACTTGTGAGTCGGAAATATCTTCATGGAAAAATGGCTACTTGTACTCACTGTGACCGGAAGAGCCATCGCAACTCCATTTGGTAATGAGCGTAAATTCATCACTAATGTTGTGTAATTCACTGTCGACTTGAGATCATAAAATAGTGTCAAAAGAGAGATCCAACGATTCCTGCAAATTAACCTTAGCTTACGTTCCACTTATTTCAACGTTAGGCGGATAAAACGTCTTTTTTAATTCCAATATCTGGTAATATGATGGGAAGCAATCACATCCCATTTTTTTCGATGACTTTCTTAATCTATATATATATATATATATCCCATGTCACTACAACAGTGGGAAAGCAGGTCTCTTCTTTTAACCTGTATTAACACTAAATAGACGTAATGCCCTGATAAGTATGAAATGTTAGCTTCAAATAAAGAGAAACTTTTCAAACGTTTCAACGTATATCTCTGGTTCTGATCTATTTAATTAGGTCGACTTTATGCTATTTGGTGTGATTTATAGTGTCCTAAGCCTCTACCGAGTTTCGTGTTGATTGGTTGGGTTGTTTTGAAATTGTTGAATTGTAAGACGAAAATTTTGGGCCAAAAATTTTAATTTTTTTATTTACCCGAATATTTGTACTTATTGGTTTCTTGTGGTGCTAAAAAATGATGTCAACTTTGTTTCGCTCACAAAAAATCTTATACCGCCTTTGAAAAGAATGTCGGTCCTTACTGTTTCAATGTCGTAGTTTTGTTGAAGCTCACTGAGGTTATTATATAAAATTGTTATATTTTATTATTTATATATATATATGTAAATATGCTAGATAAGCAAGGTATCTAAACGAAGAAAATAAACCAATGAATCGCACCAGTATTGTAAAACATTTAAAACGCCGGCAAAAGAACTGGAGCTGAAAGCAAGAATTAATTACCTGGAATGCTGCTTTGCCATGCGATAATACTAAATTATATAGAGCTCTGTCACACAGGTTCAAAATCATGGTCTGGAGGCAACAGAAAGGATTTCCGAGGGATCTATATATCTGCTAACATTAGCTATAGTTATTCTATATCAATGAGGAGTTGTATCGGACATACGTTAGACCTAGTTAAACGTAGATTGTGGAAGGGAGTCAGATCAGATGATCGGATAGGCTGTCAAAAATGTGTTTTTGCTGTTTTCTAAAAATTTCTGATTTTCACCGTTAATTAATGTCCTATTTCGTGAAACCGCATTTTCAACAAAAATTTTATTATAGGTCAAATTTTGCGTTACACAGCTTACTTAGCAAGTTTTAAGCCAATTTTTTTTAAAGTTTAAATTGTTGCAGTCTGGCTAAAGCATTTTGTAGTCCATAGCACATTTTTTAAAAGCCAACATTTAGAAAAAACAATATCAAATCAGGATTTGACTACTTTTTAAGATCATTATCACTCATAAAATTTAATAACCATCAAATTCAACTTCTGGTAGGAAGAGGGTTTATACTATAAGAGTGCTTTTTTTTTTCTGAAATAATTTTAATGTATAGGTTTTGTGCTATATTTAATTATAAATACTACATAATTCCCTTGAAAAATGCTTCTGTAAGAAATGAACAGTTCTTTTTGTTCTGATCAGATTTGAGATATTTCAGATAGTTTTCTTTGTCACTTAAGGGATCATATGATTCTCAGCCGTTATTAATTTTTCTGAGATTCTGAATTCCCTCACAATATCCAGTTTACTGATTCTAATTAATTTAAATCTGTAAAAAAGCTGAAGGTATTTTGTTAGTGAAAACATGAAGATCATTTGCTTCCTGATTTTTAATACTTTTCCCTAACTGGATCACATGACTCTAGCCCATTCCCATTAACTTTTCTAGGACTTCAAATTCACTCACAATATCCAGCCAGCGCACATGGTTGATGCACTTATTTAATGCTTATTAACATATTTTCCTTTATAAACAGACAATGCATTTTCGCTTTACCTGTATGAAATCTAGATAGACATTGCCATATTATTTTTTCTTAGCTGATAGGTAAAAATTGCTATAAGGAACAAAATATACATTTCATAATTCCTGTGGCTTAAAATTTTGAGTTATAAAGACCCAGCAATAACATAAATATGTTTATGTGTTTATGTTGTGGTTCAAAATTTCCTGAATAATAGGATATCACATTAACTATTGGCTGTTGTGCTAACAAATAAATTTATTTATTCCATATCTCCTATTTTTGTTGTAATATTGTCAATTTATCTTTACATATACTTCATTAATTACTTATGTGTTTCCCTTGGATAGTTGTCACTCCAATGAAAGACTGTTTCTGCGAGATTTGGTAACATGTGCACCAGGAACCAGCGGTGGCCGCCTTACAAGATGGCTTCAACCAGAATCCTTTGTTGACCCGGGAAGGTGTGAACTCCTTTATGCCAGAGAGGAAATGCGCTGTGGATGGCCTGCACAACTTACTGTCTTGACTAAAGATCAATATGGTGACACTGTACATGTCCCTAATCTCAAAGTAAGACCTTCACTATTTGCTAAAATTTAAACAAAGATTAATATGAGTTAATGTTCCACCTGTTAATTTTTACATAAATCCGCCTAATTTGACATTTATCAGATTGAAGTGAAAGCAGTACCTATAGAAAAAAAAGAAGTGGGTGGAAATAGAAAAATGAGACGTGTTTCTCAGCCAGATGAGCTGACATTTGGTGGTCATGCCCAACCATCTCTTGGCACTCCCTACGAAGTGACTGTTAAAGATAAGATGTGTTACTACGCTATAACTATTATGAAGGTATCAATTTTATCTATCAAATATTTAGACTTTCTTCTTAGTTAAAATAATTTCTACTTACAATGGATTTTTTTTAGGCTTATGAAAACTATTCATTTGAGGAACTAAGATATACTTCCCCTGTTATTAAACGGTCTAGTGAGAATATGCTAGTACGACCAAATTGTGATGGAACTTACAGTGCAACTTGGACCCCTGCTAGTATAGGATGGTACTCTATTCTGGCTACCATTGATGGCTACCCCATGCATGAGGTAATATTGTAAAATATTTCTTTACTTTAGTATTATTTTAAATAAAAATAATTTTATTCAGGCTTTGATAAGTCTAAGATGAACAGGTAAGATGAATAAAACAATCATCATTGAGATATTTAATTTATTTTACCCACATATCAAGTCTCACTGTAAATTTTTATCACCAGAATATAAAACATAAATGTCTCTGTATGAGGTATAAAGTACCAATGAACTCAATAGTAGATGGAGAAAACACAGTCACCTTTTGAGAAAAAGAAACATGAAATAATCATTCTTTTGAAGATACTTTAAAGTAATTTAATTATTGCATTTATTTCTTTATTAAATCTAATTTTGAATTCATATCTGGATAAATTTATTTGGGAAGCTTATCTAGATGATCTAAGGTATATTTTTTATTATTTGTTTAAAAACCAATTATGTGTATTTGGTTTGGATGATGCATTGTTTAAAATGTGGAAATTCAATTATTAGTATCCAAGCATCAAAATGTTGTTTGAAGAGTTTCCTCCTAAAAAGATAAAAAGAAAAAACATCTTACCTTTGACCAAATGAACATTTTTTGAATATATGTATATATAGTTGACCGTAACAATTAATATATAAGAAGATGGTCAGAGTTGCGGTCAAAGGAGAAACAAAAATAGTTTTTAACTGTATATTTTACGTATTTTTATAAAAAAAATTTACTCTTGCCATTGTTACTTATTTTTATTCTTATCATTGTATCTTATCTTTGTATTTTTTTCTTATCATTGTATCATTTTGTATATTTTTAGCCCTGATGAAGCCCTGCAAAGTGGGGCGAAACGTCAGAAAATAAATAGTTGTAAACTATTTTTGTTTCTCCTTTGACTGCAACCCTGACCATCTTCTTATATAACATTCTTTGAGTTTAGGCACATTAAAACCTTGATTAAGGAGTGATTCAATACTATTTTCATTGCTAGCACCAATCAGATTAGGTCAGAAAGAAACTTTGTAAAAATAATTTTGAGAGAGCCCTTCATTTATCATATCATTTATAGTAAATATAATATTAGCTGTGCTTATCAGAAATTCATTTGTATTTACTACTCAATTCAATTCATATAACATTCTGATCTACCTCTTCTAGTTAATATTTTCTTCTTTTATTGAAAATATTTTTATTTTTACACATTCATGGTATGAAATATGATTATTTAACAGGGGTACAAAGTTGAAGTTAAAGAACCTCCGCAAGGTCTAGCTCCACCATCTCAGAGTGTAGTAAAGAAAACACCTCATCAGCCAAATAAACTTCGCAAGTTTGTTGCAAAAAACAGTGCTGGTCTTCGTGTGAGGGCACATCCTTCTCTACAGAGCGAACAGATTGGTATCGTTCATGTCAATGGGACAATTGCATTTATTGATGAGGTAAGTGCTTTTATTTTTAAGAAATGTGATTGAAATTAAAATTGGGTTCCAAGAGATAAAGGTAATATTTCTGTTTTTAATTGTAATATTTTTCAATATTTTGGTTTATCATTTTCATTAAATTTGGACTTCATAAAAAAATGGCCTTCTGCAAATTGTGTTGTAATGAGTTATTAGTGTGCTCAGTCTTTCTATATCATTTGGAAACATGGAATACCTATAGAGCAAGCAAATGGACTCCATTAGTTGTTCCAAGAAGTGTCCAATGAATATTTTTAGGAATTTTATTTTTCTGAAATATGAGGGGGGGAATCCAAGCAATATGAATCTGATTCCTTTGTGTTGAAAGATGATCAGGTGGATGGGATCCACTGCTAGGATTCAGTGCTTCTGTAGGCCAAAATAACACTTATCAGATATGATAATTCTTTGAATTTCTGCAACGACCAAATTGGTTGCATTTTCTGGGAACCCAGGTATATAAATTCATAGACACTCTTAAATATAAAGTTCTCAATTTTTATTTGTCCTTTTATAGTCTAACTCTTGAATCGATCCTCATATATTTTGTTTTTAATTGATTTACTACAATGCTGAGCCTCAGTGGCTTTTTGTAGGTCAATAAATATGTCCCTCGTGGATGTAAATGTTCTGCGAATGATATCAATGTTGTCTACAAATACTAAGATTTGTGTTGATAGGTTGAAAATAGTTCCCCTAACTTGAACTTCATGCAATCCCATGATAAGTTGGTCCATAGGGAGGCCAATCAGTCTCCCAGTCTCTTAACCTTTTTTTTAACACATTTTCAAACAGTTCAAGGCATCTCCTTGTATTAGCATTGAGCATTGTAGATCTCTTATTATCATTCGTATGAAATGAACTAGTTTTGGCTGGATACCAATGTTGGGCATATCCTCATAATGTTCATCTCTAATATTATTTCAAAACAAAAGTTAGAATTATTATTCAAAACATTAGCTTCAGATATAGGATTCTAGGCCGTGTTTTATATGCACTTGACAATAAGGATATACCATGTTTGTTGTCATAGCTTAAGGTATCCCCCTTCTTATGGATGGGACAAATTTTGTTGCATTTCTTTTGACAATTTTCGGTCACATTATTGTTAGTAAATATTTATTATTTTATTATAAATTAATTAATATGCATTTAAAACAACACCTATTTTAATTTATTCTATTGTAAACTTAATAAAAGGACAAGAACTATTTTTATTGTTTATAAATTAATTAATAAAAAATGTTGTTAACAATACTTTATTTTATAAAAATGAAAAATTGCTCCCTTAATTCAGGAATTTGGTTTGAACTGAATATTTAAATGTTTTCACTTACAAAAATATTTTAGAGTAAAATCTAAAATAATTTTTAGTTTTATTTAATCATATAATTAAGTTGGTATCTTTTTAATTTTCATTTAATTTTACTGAATTCTTTTATAATACTTCTCAAAATAAATTTAACTCTAAATTATTAATTCCTGATGAAATTAATTTTATTATAGATTCACAATGATGATGGTGTTTGGTTACGCCTGAATCAAGACACCATCCGCCAATATTGTCCTGATGGTAGCTACGCTGAAGCATGGTGCCTTCAGTTCAATCAGCATCTAGGAAAAACGCTCTTATTACCTGTCCAAGAACCAAAATCACTTCTTGATCATGTCATCAAGGATCCAAATATGAGAAAATCTCCAGTTATTGAACCTCCGTAAGTTTTTATTGAAATTATTCAATAATTGATTCTGAAAATTCAGGTTTTAAATTTTAAATTATAATTTATTATTTTTGCAGAAGAAATAAGAGAGCTACCAGATATAAAGTAGTAAAGTGTGGTGCATCAGGTCATAATGTTCGGAGCAACCCAAGCTTGAAAGCTCCACCTGTAGGAATGCTTGGCCATGGCAATTATGTTTCGGTTATAGACCATGTAAGAATTACACTTTTCTCTTAATTCTATTATTTATTCTCTCATTTGCTTTTGAACATCATTAATTAATATTTAATTGGATTAAATGTTCTAGAACTATCTTTTTATGTATTATTATTTAGATCTTTAATACATCATACATAGCATATAAAGCATGAATTTGTGAAGTAGTTTCATAAGAAGTAAATAATTAAATATATTTTAATTCCACTATTCAAGAAAAAAAATAAGCAATCTGTGGCTCAATATTTCCTCAAAGATATAAGCCTCATTGAAGTGCTTAGTGTTAAAGCGATATGGGTTACATATATTCCTAACAATCTTTCACTCAGTTTCTTAGACTGGGTTTATATATATATATTTTTTTTTTTTTTTGTATTTATTCATTTAATGACCAAAGATTCTTATTTCTACTTACCTATGACTTGTATTTCTTGGGTAAAATGAAAATTGTATGGAAAGTAAATTTATTAGATGTTTTCTCTCAGGTTGAAAATGGTGATGGTACCTGGATACAGCTTGATAAAGAGACACTAAGCAAGTATTGCTTCAATTGGGAAGGTGAAGCCTGGTCATTAGCAGTTGATAGAAATACAATTTATTTGAAACCTGATGTTTCAGATAGAAGCAAGTATCAATTTTTAATTTATTTTAATATAATCTTTTTTTTAGTATAAAAAAGTAAGCAATTTTATTTGTTCATTGTTTCCTTTTTTGACAAAGAGGTGAGAATCATAGAATGTT
The DNA here is from genome assembly GCF_000696795.3 of Halyomorpha halys. Lineage (NCBI taxonomy): Eukaryota > Metazoa > Arthropoda > Insecta > Hemiptera > Pentatomidae > Halyomorpha > Halyomorpha halys. The sequence goes on along the minus strand of NW_027104662.1, from coordinate 79,361 downwards.
CTCAAAATTGTATCATTAACTCTTTAAAAGTCTTTAAGTAATTTTAAACAATAAGACATCTATTTTTAATAGACGAACCTTGTGAAGAAAGTGTTTTTGGGTCTACTGTCCCTAGAAAAGGGTTCGATTTCGGTCCTCCAGCACAAGAAAACTTCCCATTATTTACGACAATTGGAGCTCCTGTGCCTTCGGTGCCATTTGTGTTTGGTTCAACTTCCCATCAAGGTTAATTAACAAATATATTTAACTTAAATAAATAGAAACAAAGATATGTATTTCTAATTAGTTTTTTTTTTCTTTTTTTTTGTATATATTTCTATTAGCTGGGAACTTAAAAGAAGAGTCAAGATCATTCTTTAGGGAATCACCCAAGTCACCTGCTATTACAAAATGTCAGAAATCAGAAGAAGGGAAATCATCTAAAGCAGTGTCTTCAAAGTATGATCTTAGTCTTCATAAATTAAAAAAAATTATATTAGCTCTTTTGTTTAATGCTTGCATTCAGTTTTGTTAATACTGAACTTGAAATAATTTTAGTATGCAAATTTAAAATGTGTTAACAAAATTTATTTAAACTTTTAACCCCTGGATTTACTTTTTATCAGAGATGTCCCTCCTGAGCTACTCGGAGTTTCTGTTAAAGAATTAGTGAAAGCAATTGGTGAAAGTCGAGCAAATGGAAATGGTGCAACCCCCCCAGACACACCACGTAGAGCTTCTAGAAGTTCTAGTCCCCTACCACCTTCAAGAACTTCCTCCTCCAGCCCCCTTCCCATACCAGGTTTGAAATGTGACTAAATATTTAACAATAAGCTCACTGTATTATTTCCTTTGTTCTGTTTCTTAAAATACTCATAATATGTTAATTTATTACTTGCTGTTCTATAAAATAATTATTACAGTATTTATATCACTCACAAAAGGAGGCTATGGACGTAGAATCAGCGATTTCAATGAATTTTTTTGGGGGGACACTAGGTCAAAAAATATTAAACACATCTGAGAGTTCTTTCCAACACGCTATTCTAGGAGCCGATCAAAATAATTTTTATATAATTTTAGAATTCATGATATTATTGTATTCCATCTTTACTCTGTATATATTTAATCAATATTTACTCGGCTTATGTACCAATCGATTTGTTTTATGTACAAAATTAGATTAAATATATACAAAATTTACTTCCTAAATAGTAGTTAAGTACACAAAAAAATTTGTTTGTGGAAAATTAAGTCAGATTTGTTCTTAGCATTTTTTGAAACCCTTGAATACAAATTTAAATCCAAAATTAGAAATTTTTGAACTTAATTTTTTGGGGATATATTTTTTCTGCCAATATCCCGTGTTCACAAAAAATTACTATAACTCATTACAATGTTATCCAAATTGAATATTACTACAACTGTTGGAAAGATAAATGTCAACTAACCCAACCAATATCATCTTTTTTACCTTTGTATGAGAGAAAAAGTCGTTTCAAATAAACAAAAATATCTCAAACATTTTATTTTAAATCTCAAGTTCTAAAATTTTTTATGTAGGTTTGGTTTGTAATATTTAATACAGTTTAGTTGGCCATAAACCACTCTTGGGTTTTGTGTATATCAGTTGAATTATGTTGAACTTATTACATTTGTTGTGATTTCCAAAATAATAATCAAAGGCTTAAGTAGGAAAATTTTGAGAAAAAAAATGTTTTTTTCAATTACGATGAAAATTTGTATTTAAGAGTTTCTAGAGGTGTGAAAAACCAATATTAACTTTAAAATAATATTTAATACCACTTTGGTAGGTCAGTTAGCCAGAATTTTTTCAATACCTTAATCTTATTATAATACAATGGGGTAATAATATACCAATCCAACTGTTTTTCTTTGCAGAATAAAAAACTATTGCCCATCATATTAATGTATATTAAATCACATAAACTATAAGTTGCTTTCTGTAAAGTTTAGTTCCTGCAAGTGAAGTTTTTGTTATGAAAAAGCAAATAAGATTCGTTTTTAGAGTCCTCAAAACATTTAAATATGCATTTTCAGAGGAATAAAAACGTGTTTGATACCAATTTTTTTTTTTTTTTTTTTACTATTTATGAAACTTGCAATTATTATTATTATTATTTTTTTTTTTTTTTATAAATAATCAGGTTTCAACTGATTTTTTTTTTTAATTTTAATTTTAGCAAAAAGTTGCTAAAAAATTTATTTATTTGTTTACCTAAGTTTGTACTGTAATCAGAGAGTTAAAAACAGGTATTCATTAGTTTTAATTTTCAGATTGTGAGCACTCAGTTTGTATTGGTGTGTCAGCCTGTTTTTCCATTTTGTACATATTTGTATTAAACTCCATTGCTCATTGGTTTATGAAAATACTTACTTCTAACATAAATGACATTAAAGAGCATGAAATTTACAATATTATCTAATCAGTTTGTATATTGGGCCTGCCGAAAGCCAACACCATGCAGAGTTCCCTTCTCTGCAAAGTAGTGAAACCTCCCAAAGATGGCCAGTCCCCTAGAGTGTCGAAGCGAAAGTGAATGCAAGTGTTGTTAGGTATCTCCCAGGGTCGTTGAAGGATTCATCCAGCCACATGGGATTAAAATAATGGTGTGCTCCCTATGAAATAGACTATGATCTGGTTAGTGCAAAATACATAGCCAGATTGATGGATACTCGAATCCACAGAGCTTCCAATGTCGATTTGGATCAATATTTCTTTATTGCCCGAATCCGGACAATAATTTCTCTCATATGAAGCCAGCAGGAAGAGCTACCAGAGATTTCCCAACTGACTATAAAACAAATTGAGGGCTCTAGACATCCAGATGACATAAATCAGACATGTTATTCACGTGAAAAGACCATACTGCGAGTGATAGTGACAAATCAAGTCTTAGGCGAGGTTGAATTCACAAAAAAGTGAATCCCATCCTGTTTCGATGCTGACTGTCAAACTTTGACCGACTCCAAAAATATTATTTAGAGACAAATGCTGCATAGATGACACACTTGGAAATCAGTGCAGGAAAATAAGCATAAAAAAAAATGAGAAAAGTTGAACAACAAAACCCCAGGATCATATTGCTTGCCTACCGAACTGTTCAAGCAGGTTTACATTAGTCTGCACACCTTTGAGAAATTAGAAGAATTTATCTATCTTGGTACTCAGGTGAACACCAGAATCAACATTAATCTTGAAATCCATCATCGGACAATGGCTAAAAATAGGTACTACCATGGATTCCAGAGACACCTTAGCGAGATGTATCTAGAGTAACCAAGGCTTTATAAAGCTCTTACATTTACTTTTATTTTTCACTTAAAATTAAGTAAATACCCGTATTAACAAGAATGAAAATATTGTAAATTTCATGTTTTTGTTTGAATCAAATATCTTTCCAACCACCGAGAGTAACACAAATCTCTCTAAAATGAAAAATAGGCTGACATATTCATATAAAATGGGTACTCACAAAAAAATGAACATCTAAAAAATAAATTAATACCAATTTTTAATTCTATGATTGAAGAACAAACATAGATAAAAAAATAAATAAATTTTATCAGCAATGATTGGTTGATTTGATATTGATTGACTTGTAGGGTACAATAAACTTACAACATTGTTTATCTATGTTTAATAAACTTTTATTTTTTTTTTTTAGTATTCATTTTTATTTTCAATAATTCATTTTTAATCATTTTGATTGTCAGCCTCTCCTTTTCTCTAAATGTAGACTATTATGTATTTTCTAATCTGAGGAGGAATTGATGGAACCCATGCTATGCTTAACGTTTAAGATATGTTTGATGTATACATGTTTACAAATACAAGAAAACAGCTAGGTTATCATGGATTTCTTAATTTTTTTAGCATTTCAAGGCCGTCAAAGGAGTCAAGGTATTTTTTTAGCCCCATTGCTTTGGTTATGACTGACAGTTTCTATTAATATAGTTACCTCTTTGAACTTAGTAAACATATGTTGTATTGTTATGCTTAATTATTGTTAATAAGTCCTTTTTTAAAGGACTAAAGACACATAGAACTGTATAATTCATCACTTCCTTACTGTATTGAAATGGAATGATTCTTGATTGATAATGCTTGTTGCCAATCCCTCTTAGCTTACCTGTCAATTGATTCAGATTCAATTGTAAATGTCCATTTCATTTGCATGACTAGAACCCCATATACCCCTATTTGTTGTATCTTGACCTATTTACTTTGATTCTTTGCCCTGCTTGTTTTAATGTCATATAGAATGAGAAAAGTAATGTAATCTTCTTGCATGAAAACCACTGTTGCTTACTATCTGTGGTTTTCCATTTAAAACCGTGTTTGCCAATCCTACAGTTAAGTTCTATTCATGATGCAGTTCCTCTTCTGTGAAGTAAATATTTTCATTACTGAACACTTGTTATCATTTTTCTAAAAATCTCATGCCTTCTTTTAACACAATAATGTTTCGTGTTTATAGGTGCTAAGAATAGCAGTGGCTTGGCTCTGGATAGTGTGAGCAGTAGCCCATTAGCTTATGGTTCTCCTAGAAGCATTGGTGTTTCCCCTGCAGGTATTTAGTTTTATCATTTTGAATTTTATACATATTAATAATTTTTGAAGATAAATTAAAAAGTTTTATTAAAATATATTCATATAAATAAAAAACAATTTTTGATATAAAGCGCATGAATTACATCAATATGTATTCTAAATATTCATTTGACTGGCCATTCTTACATTAAAAAATTTTTCAATAAGAGATCGAGAACATTATAAAAAAAAATAAATAAAAATATGAATTACCTATATAATAGAGTGACCATGAGCTAAAAGACTGGACTGGAAGTTACTACGAATGGTAAAGAATTTTTCAAAAAAACATTTCTGATGGGTAATATACCATACATTTGACATAATAAATTCACAAAATATTGATTTCTAGTTGTTCGGAAAAGTTATCATTTATGAAAAAATACATCACAGGAACCATTAAATGTACAGATGTCTCTCAGCACTAAAATTAAAGCTAGTTTAATGTTCCATTAAGTAGTTTATAACGTTTATTTTCATAAGAATTGTATTTTTATGATATTTGCCAAAATAAATTAATTTCTAGTTGTTCAGAAAAAATTTCATATGCAAATATTATAAAAACTACATGTTATAGACTACTTTATAGTACATTAAACTATCTTTAATTGGAATGCTGGCAGACACCTGTACATCTAATGGTTCCTGTGATGTATTTTTTTTTATAAATCAAAAATTTTTGTCTGAGCTACTAAAAATCAACAATTTGTGAATTTATTTTGTCAACTGAATGTGTGACATCACCGATTAAATTTTAAAAAATGATCAATTTATGTATATTGAAATTATAAATTAGTTACTGCCTTATATCTGCAACCATATTTCAAACAAAGCGTTCTCTTAAATTTGCTGATACTTCTCTTTGGCTTAATACCTGCAATATAACTACTTCTTTTTTAAACCAAACTGGAGTGAGCAAACCTTATTATTTGTCATTATCCAGTGTGATGTTTCATATTTCATTTTCAGGTATATTAAGATTCCTTAATATTTTTTTTTAAATTTTTGTGTTCCTTATCTTAAGAACCAAACTTTTGGTTTGTGAAATGATATGTCTGACAGTAATTACAACTCTTCAAATTAATTGCTCAATTTTACTGTACATATCCAAAAATAGCAGCCCCATCATTTTTGATCTCATCATTTTTTTTATACTATGTCCTTTATATTGAAACAAGACACTGATATATTTATGAATTTTTTAGTTTATGGAGGTGCAGAGAGTGTTTCTCAAAGAAGAGGTTCAACACAAAGTGACACAAGTGCCCTGGTCAGTAGCCTGACTCGTGACCTTACCCCCAGCCCGAGTGGTAGTTGTTCTCTACATAGCACCCCATCAACACCACGAAAAAACAAAGAGCCGGTATGTATTATATTAACATTCATACTTTTCATTTATATGAAATATCAACTTTTTTTTTTGAAGGGATGATGAGTATACTGATTACGTTAAAAATCTTGGTATAATTTGAGGCTGCTCACTGACAGAAATGAGAGAGATACCAAATGATTGCAACAGGTGAAAAAAATGGACCAAAACTGAACCTCCATGCCTTGTTATTACTTGGAGGTACAGAAAAAAGAAGATAAAATATTAGTTATCATGACAAAACGTCTTAGAGAGTGATACTTTCATCATAATTCATTTTCACTTTTTATGTTTTTTAGATTCTTTAAATTTAATAACATGAAAAACAATTCCAGGTTTTTAATAAACTATTTTTTTAATCTTTTACACATCCTAACTGCTGGTATTGGTAATGGTGTGGGGGAGAGGGGATAAATTTTCCAAGTGAACCTATTGATCCTTTTTGCTTACAATACAGCCTAACTAAATAAGATATTGAAAGAATCAAAACTTTATTGACATTATGTTTTCATTTTTGATTACTTGACATTACATTAATTTTTTAGAAACTCAAAAACATTACATTTCAGGTTTCCCATGGTAAGAAATAAGAATTATTACTTGGTCCTTTTCTTATATATATTAATTAGGTATTGTGGAGGATGTAGCCCAACTTCACATAGTTGAAAACCATGGTTTTGGTAGTAGGGCTACCATTAATGCCTAGCTAAATGTATTTTCTTAATACTTCTTTAAGAAGAAAACAATAACTATTAGAGAAGTTGTTTAATACAATCAGTGATCATATTGTGACAGGAAAATAACCTTCTTCTTTCCTCTGCTCTATTATGATTGGTCAAAATGTTTTCTGCATGAGGAGCTTGTAGGCTTACCAAATGTATCAGACCATGTACCATCGTGATTGGACCACTGAGATTGTACTGTACCAATTTATAATATGTGGTTGAAACACAAAATATCTTAATAGGAATAAATTTTTCAATGTGTGTCACTTTTTTTGGACACTTTAACTTGTTTCCTTACATCTACAAATAGAAATATGCTGAAAACTGACATAAAATAAAAAAAGTTCCAATGTAAGGTATTTTATTGGGACTTTTTCAGTTTATTAGATATAGTAAAATAAAAAAGTTACTACAACTTATTGAAGAGAACAGAGGGCAATATTTAAAATTTCCCAACAATTTTGACCAGTCATCCCAATTTACTGGAGGTCTGGAGAGTATGCCTTAACATCAAATCATCTTCTTTAACATTTTTGGGAAACTGTTCTCTCTAATAGCATTTATAATTTTGAATATAATTTTTGAGTAATTTCTTACAGAAATTTTTTCAGTTTCAAGTAGGTTCTCAAATTTCCTACCTCCCTGTGTTTTCAAATAACTGGATGAGGATGATACTCCTCCTACCCTCCCATTGTAATGATATCCCTGTTATTAAATTAAAAAAGAGACAAGGATAATCAAAACATAAGAACTTCAGTACAAACAATCTGGATTTATTTTCAATAATTTAGTTTTTATGTATTCGACAGGAGAGTGACTCCAGTTCTAAATCGATGGCACAAGCTGGAACACAAACTTCTCCAGATGGAGTCAAAAGTCATTTTAGTATTGGATCTAGTAGCCGAGAGGAATCTCCCAAGTCAAGTCGTAAAGTTCGAACAAATTCCAAAAGGTCTATGTCTCCAGGTCCGTCTCAGGCACCAGCTCAGAGAGGCATCCGAGATCATAGGTTGTATTTACATATTTTATGCATCCTTTGTTTTTTTTTAGTTCTATTTCTTCAACTACTTTGTTTTTTATTCATAATTTATTTTACAAGTCTACAAGTGAACTTTTAAATTAAAATTTTAGTTTTTAGGTGATCAACATTATTTAGGTTCACACCTTTTTCTAAACCCACAAGACTGTTTATATATAAAACATTTATTCTCATCATATATAAATTTAAATGTTTTAGAGGTGGAGTAAAGGAAGCGATGAGCCCATCAGTGGCTGAAAGTATCAGAGCAACATTTGCAGCTTTGTTATGGCACGAAGGATTAGTTCATGATGCTATGGCATGTGCCAGCTTCTTGAAGTTTCATCCTACACTTCCAAAACAAGGAGCTCTTGTAGTTACCAGACATACTGACAGGTAAGTCTGTAAGAATATGTGTTTGTATATGAATGATTTAGATTGATTATTCCTGGTATATAATATTTTTTCTCTGTCTTTTTAAGAGCTAGAACAGCAGACCAAAGACATTCCTTGGAGGTGTCTATGGCCGGGAACTATCTGCATATAAAACCTTCCACTCTTGAAACTTTGACTAGATCTGCTGCCAATGCTAATGCTAACAGACACAGGGGTAAACAAAGCGTGATTCGAGAAGAACTTAGAGAAGAAGGAAAATCTGAACAAGAGCATACGGTTACTGTCTTACCACCAGCTTTAAAATGCCTTGTCCATCTCTGGGAACAACTTACTATCACTTGTTTACAGGTAACTGACAGGTTTAATATATTTTTTCATTAATTATAAAACACAAGCAATGATCATTATATATTTTATTCATATCAACATGTATTAATATTTTCTAAATTGTTAGAAATACATTAATATGAATAATACTAGGTAATTATTTTTATAGTTTATTGATAATTTTGAAATGAAAGGAATATGGTCCGGGTACGGTCAAAAAAACTCAAATAGTAGAAATATACTATTTTAATGAGCCAACATTTCGCCCCACGTTGCAGGGCTTCTTCAGGGCTAAAAAAAGATACAAACACATAGTTACATAAGAAAAACAAAAACATAAGTGTAAAA